>NC_091205.1:1424000-1504000 GCF_040958095.1 Procambarus clarkii | reverse complement strand
TTTTCAGTTCAGTCTTATGATTGACTAGATATGGACTCCATGCTGGAGCCGCATTCTCCAGGATTGGTCTGACATATGTGCTATACAAAGTTCTGAAAGATTCCTTACACAAGTTTCTAAAGGCCGTTCTTATGTTAGCCAACCTAGCATATGCCGCTGATGTTATCAATGGCATATGTGTGTTTACTAGTTGTGTTTGCGGGGTTTGAGCTTTGCTCTTTCGGCCCGCCTCTCAACTGTCAATCAACTGTATACTAACTACTGTTTTTTTTTTTTTTTTTCCCACACCACACACACACACACACACCAGGAAGCAGCCCGTGACAGCTGACTAACTCCCAGGTACCTATTTACTGCTAGGTAACAGGGGCACTTAGGGTGAAAGAAACTTTGCCCATTTGTTTCTGCCTCGTGCGGGAATCGAACCCGCGCCACAGAATTACGAGTCCTGTGCGCTATCCACCAGGCTACGAGGCCCCAAGTGTGTGTGTGTGTGTGTGTGTGTATTCACCTAGTTGTGCTTGCAGGGGTTGAGCTCTGTTCTTTCGACCCGTCTCTCAACTGTCAATCAACCAACTGTTACTAACTACTATTTTTTTCCACACTCCCACACCCCAGGAAGCAGCCCGTAACAGCTGTCTATCACCCCAGGAACCTATTTACTGCTAGGTTACAGGGACATCAGGGTGAAATAAACTTTGCCCATTTGTTTCTGCCGGCCCCGGGAATCGAACACCGGTCCACATGATTACGTATTAAGCGTGCTGTGTGGACAGCACGCTTCCCTGTAATGTAATGAAGATATATGTGTGTGTGTGTAATTACCTAAGTGTAATTACCTAAGTGTAGTTACAGGATGAGAGCTACGCTCGTGGTGTCCCGTCTTCCCAGCACTCTTTGTCATATAACGCTTTGAAACTACTGACGGTCTTGGCCTCCACCACCTTCTCACCTAACGTGTTCCAACCGTCTACCACTCTGTTTGTGAAAGTGAATTTTCTTATATTTCTTCGGCATCTGTGTTTAGCTAGTTTATATCTATGACCTCTTGTTCTTAAAGTTCCAGGTCTCAGGAAATCTTCCCTATCGATTTTATCAATTCCTGTTACTATTTTGTATGTAGTGATCATATCACCTCTTTTTCTTATATCTTCCAGTTTTGGCATATTTAATGCCTCTAACCTTGCCTTTGGTGTGTGTGGTGTGTGTGTGTGTGTGTGTGTGTGTGTGTGTGTGTGTGTGTGTGTGTGTGTGTGTGTGTGTGTGTGTGTGTGTGTGTGTGTGTGTGTGTGTGTGTGTGTGTGTGTTCTCACCTAATTGTGCTTGTGGGGGTTGAGCTTTGGCTCTTTGGCCCCGCCTCATGTGTGTGTGTGTGTGTGTGTGTCTGTATGTGTACTCACCTAGTTGTGTTTGCGGGAGTTGAGCTCTGATTCTTTGGTCCCGCCACTCAACTGTCAATCAACTGGTGTACAGATTACTGAGCCTACTGGGCTCAATCATATCTACAATTAAAACTGTGTATGGAGTCAGCCTCCACCACATCTCTGCCTAATGCATTCCACCTGTTAACTACTCTGACATTGAAAAAGTTCTTTCTAACGTCCCTGTGGCTCATTTGGGTACTCAGTTTCCACCTTTGTCCCCTTGTTCGCGTACCGCCAGTGTTGAATAGTTTATTCTTGTCTACCCCTGTCATTTCCCCTTAGGATTTTGTAGGTAGTGATCATGTCTCCCCCTCACTCTTCTGTCTTCTAGTATCGTAAGGTGCATTTCCCGCAGTCTTTCCTTGTAACTCATGCCTCTTAGTTCAGGGACAAGTCTAGTGGCATATCTCTGAACTTTTTCCAGCTTCGTCTCGTGCTTGACAAGGTACGGGCTCCATGCTGGGGCCGCATACTCCAGCATTGGTCTTACGTATGTGGTGTACAAGATTCTAAACGATTCCTATCACAGGTTCCTGAAGGCTGTTCTGATGTTAGCCAGCCTCGCATATGTCGCAGACGTTATTCTCTTTATGTGGGCTTCAGGAGACAGGTTTGGTGTGATATCAATTCCTAGACCTTCCTCTCTTTCCGTTTCATTAAGTACTTCATTTCCTATTCTCCATCTTGCGTCTGGCCTCCTGTTTCCACCGCCTAGTTTCATTACTTTGCATTTACTCGGGTTAAACTTTAGCAGCCATTTGATGGAGATTCATTTAGTTTGTCTAGTTCGTCCTGTAGCCTCCTACTATCATCCTCTGCTTCAATCCTCCCCATAATTTTTGCATCATCAGCAATCATTGAGAGAAACGATTCTATCTATACCCTCTGGGAGAGCATTTACATATATCAGAAAAAAGTATTGGTCCAATGACTGACCGCTGTGGGACTCCACTTGTGACGTCATGCCAATCCGAGACCTCACCCCTTACAGTGACTCGTTGTCTCCTGTTACTTAGGTACTCCCGTATCCAATGGAGTACCTTCCCTTTCACTCCAGCCTGCATCTCCAGCTTTTTCACTAGCCTCTTGTGTAGTACTGTGTCAAAGGATTTTTGACAATCCAAAAATATGCAGTCTGCCCACCCCTCTCTTTCTGCCTGCTTTTTGTTGCTTGGTTGTAGAATTCAATTAGCCCTGTGAGGCAGGACTTGCCATCTCTGAACCCAAATTGATGCTGTGTTACAAAGTTCTTTCGCTCCAGATGTTCCACTAGCTTTCTTCGCACAATCTTCTCCATCAGCTTGCATGGTATGCAGATTAGGGACCTTGGCCTCTAGTTCAGTGCATCCTGCCTATTCCCTTTCTTGCATATTGGAACTACATTAGCTGCCTTCCAAATTTCTGGCAGTTCCCCTGTTGCCAGTGATTTGTTATACACTATGGAGAGTGGCAGGCACAGAGCTTCTGCTCCTTCCGTTAGTGTGAGTGTGTGTGTGTGTGTGTGTGTGTGTGTGTGTGTGTGTGTGTGTGTGTGTGTGTGTGTGTGTGTGTGTGTGTGTGTGTGTGTGTGTGTGTGTACTCACTTAGTTGTACTCACCTAGTTGTGTTGGCGGGGGTTGAGCTCTGGCTCTTTGGTCCCGCCTCTCAACCGTCAATCAACAGGTGTACAGATTCCTGAGCCTATTGAGCACCATCATATCTACACTTGAAACTGTGTATGGAGTCAGCCTCAACCACATCACTTCCTAATGCATTCCATTTGTCAACCACTCTGACACTAAAAAAGTTCTTTCTAATATCTCTGTGGCTCATTTGGGCACTCAGTTTCCACCTGTGTCCCCTAGTGCGTGTTCCCCTTGTGTTAAATAGACTGTCTTTATCTACCCTATCAATTCCCTTCAGAATCTTGAATGTGGTGATCATGTCCCCCCTAACTCTTTTGTCTTCCAGCGAAGTGAGGTTTAATTCCCGGAGTCTCTCCTCGTAGCTCATACCTCTCAGCTCGGGTACTAGTCTGGTGGCAAACCTTTGAACCTTTTCCAGTTTAGTCTTATCCTTGACTAGATATGGACTCCATGCTGGGGCTGCATACTCCAGGATTGGCCTGACATATGTGGTATACAACGTTCTGAATGATTCTTTACACAAGTTTCTGAATGCCGTTCGTATGTTGACCAGCCTGGCATATGCCGCTGATGTTATCCGCTTGATATGTGCTGCAGGAGACAGGTCTGGCGTGATATCAACCCCCAAGTCTTTTTCCTTCTCTGACTCCTGAAGAATTTCCTCTCCCAGATGATACCTTGTATCTGGCCTCCTGCTCCCTACACCTATCTTCATTACATTACATTTGGTTGGGATAAACTCTAACAACCATTTGTTCGACCATTCCTTCAGCTTGTCTAGGTCTTCTTGAAGCCTCAAACAGTCCTCTTCTGTTTTAATCCTTCTCGTAATTTTAGCATCGTACGCAAACATTGAGAGAAATGAGTCGATACCCTCTGGGAGATCATTTACATATATCAGAAACAAGATAGGACCGAGTACAGAGCCCTGTGGGACTCCACTGGTGACTTCACGCCAATCGGAGGTCTCACCCCTCACCGTAACTCTCTGCTTCCTATTGCTTAGATACTCCCTTATCCACTGGAGCACCTTACCAGCTACACCTGCCTGTCTCTCCAGCTTATGTACCAGCCTCTTATGCGGTACTGTGTCAAAGGCTTTCCGACAATCCAAGAAAATGCAGTCCGCCCAGCCCTCTCTTTCTTGCTTAATCTTTGTCACCTGATCGTAGAATTCTATCAAGCCTGTAAGGCAAGATTTACCCTTCCTGAATGTGTGTGTGTGTGTGTGTGTGCGTGTTTGTGTGTGTGTACTCACCTAGTTGTACTCACCTAGTTGTGTCTGCAGGATCGAGCATTGACTCTTGGATCCCGCCTTTCGAGCATCGGTTGTTTACAGCAATGACTCTTGTCCCATTTCCCTATCATACCTTGTTTTAAAATTATGAATAGTATTTGCTTCCACAACCTGTTCCAGAAGTGCATTCCATTTCCCCACTACTCTCACGCTAAAAGAAAACTTCCTAACATAACTGTGACTCATCTGAGTTTCAAGCTTCCATCCATGTCCTCTCGTTCTGTTACTATTCCGTGTGAACATTTCGTCTATGTCCACTCTGTCAATCCCTCTGAGTATCTTATATGTTCCTATCATGTCCCCCCTCTCCCTTCTTCTTTCTAGTGTCGTAAGGCACAGTTCCCTCAGGCGCTCCTCATACCCCATCCCTCGTAGCTCTGGGACGAGTCTCGTTGCAAACCTCTGAACCTTTTCCAGTTTCATTATATGCTTCTTCAGATGGGGACTCCATGATGAGGCGGCATACTCTAAGACTGGCCTTACGTAGGCAGTGTAAATCGCCCTAAATGCCTCCTTACTTAGGTTTCTGAATGATGTTCTAACTTTTGCCAGTGTAGAGTACGCTGCTGTCGTTATCCTATTAATATGTGCCTCAGGAGATAGATTAGGTGTTACGTCCACCCCAGGTCTCTTTCACGCATCGTTACAGGTAGACTGTTCCCCTTCATTGTGTACTGTCCCTTTGGTCTCCTATCTCCTAGTCCCATTTCCATAACTTTACATTTGCTCGTGTTGAATTCTAGTAGCCATTTCTCTGACCATCTCTGCAATCTGTTCAGGTCCTCTTGGAGGATCCTGCAATCCTCATCTGTCACAACTCTTCTCATCAACTTTGCATCATCCGCAAACATCGACATGGAGGACTCTACGCCTGTAAACATGTCGTTAACATATACAAGAAATAGAATTGGGCCCAGCACCGATCCTTGTGGTACTCCACTTGTTTCTGTTCGCCAGTCCGACTTCTCGCCCCTTACCGTAACTCTTTGGCTCCTTCCTGTTAGGTAGTTCCTTATCCATGCTAGGACCTTTCCCCCCACCCTCGCCTGCCTCTCGAGCTTGAACAGCAGTCTCATGTGCGGTACTGTATCAAAGGCTTTTTGGCAGTCCAGAAATATGCAGTCTGCCCAACCATCTCTGTCCTGTCTTATCCTCGTTATTTTATCATAGAATTCCAGAAGGTTTGTTAGGCACGATTTCCCTGTCCAGAACCCATGCTGATGTTTGTTCACAAACCTAATGTTCTCCAGGTGTGCAACCAGTCGTAGCCTAATTATTCTTTCCAGTATTTTACAGGGGATGCTTGTCAGTGATACAGGTCTATAGTTAAGTGCCTCCTCCCTATCGCCTTTCTTGAAGATCGGCTCGACATTTGCCTTCTTCCAGCAACTGGGCAATTCTCCTGACATAAGTGACTCATTAAAGATCATTGCCAGAGGCATGCTGAGGGCCTGTGCTGCTTCTTTTAGTATCCACGGTGATACTTTGTCTGGTCCAACTGCTTTAGTTGCATCTAGAGTTGTCAACTGTTTCATTACCTCCTCTGCTGTCACCTCTATATCTGATAGTCTTTCATCTAGGGTAACCCCTTCCAACAATGGGAGCTGCTCAGGCTCGGTAGTGAACACTCCATGGAAACTGGCATTCAGTGCCTCGCAGATTTCCTTGTCACTTTCAGTATATGCCCCCTCTGTCTTCCTTAGTCTTGTCACTTGGTCGTTCACCGACATTTTTCTTCTTATATGACTGTGTAGTAACTCAGGTTGTTTTTTCGCTTTGATTGCAATATCGTTCTCATAGTCCCTTTCCGATGTTCGTCTTATGTTAATGTAATCGTTCCTAGCTGTGTTGTATCTGCTTCTGTTGTCCTCTGTTCTTTGTCTTCTGTACTTCCTCCACTCCCGCCTGCTGGCCATTTTTGCTTCCTGACACTGTCTATTAAACCATGGGTTATTATATTCCTTCTTATTTTTTCCCTTTACCGTTGGTATAAATCTCTCTTCGGCCTCCTGGCATTTCTGTATGACTAGGTCCATCATATCTTGGACTGTTTTTCCTCTAATTTCTTCCTCCCACTGCACTTCATCCAGATAGTCCCTTATCCTCATATAGTCCCCTTTCCTGTAGTCAGCTCTCCTTTCGCAGATCTCTTGTCCCATGGTCATAAGTTTGAATTCCATCATGTAGTCAAAGACTAGGACACAATGGTCACTGGCCCCTAGAGGTATTTCATGCTCTAAATTCTCGATATCTTCTACGTTCTGGGTGAAAATCAGGTCTAATAGGCTCGGTGCATCTCCTCCTCTTTCCCTTGTGTCTTCCTTCACATGTTGTGTCAGGAAATTCCTGTCTATAACATCTACTAATTTTGCTCCCCACGTTTCGTCCCCTCCATGGGGATTCCTTGATTCCCAATTTATCTCTCCATGATTTAGGTCCCCCATGATCAGCAGCTTCGCTCTCATTCTGTGGGCTAGTGTTGCTGCCTTCTGCAGTTCATCTATACATGCTTTGTTGTTGTCATCATACTCCTGCCTGGGTCTTCTACTGTTTGGTGGGGGATTGTAGATTACCAAGATCACAATCTTCCTCCCATCTACTGTCAGAGTTCCATGTATGAAGCTTGTGCACTCATTGGTAACTCGATTTCCCAGGTCTTCAAACTTCCATTTCCGCTTTATTAGGAGTGCTACTCCCCCTCCCTATCTCTGTGTCCTCTCTTTTCGTATCACCTGGTACCCTTCAGGAAAGATTGCATCTGAGATCATGTCATTAATTTTAGTTTCCACAATTGCAACTATGTCAGGATCTGCTTCACTCACTCTTTCTTTTATCTCTTCTGCTTTATTAGATACCCCATCAGCATTGGTGTACCAAACCTTGAGATTCTTCATGGAAACTCTTGTACCAGAGTTCTCCCTTTCTCTGGGGGTCTGGGGGGATCTGGGGGATGTCTGGGGGGTGACTGGGGGCAGGGGGGATCTGGGGGATCTGGGGGGTGTCTGGGGGATGACTGGGGGCGGGGAGGGTCCGGGGGATGTCTGGGGGGATCCGGAGGGTGTCTGGGGGGGGGTCCGGGGGGTGTATGGGGGGTGAAAGAGTTCAGGAGGGGTGCTTGGGGGGCTACTGGGGGCTGGGCTTCTAGGAAGGTAGGTAGGAGGGTCTGGGGTAGGGCCTGGGTTGGTAGGTCTGGAGTAGGAAGGGCATACTGGGTCTGAAGATTAGGGAGGGCATAGAGGGGTTGGGAGATAGCGTAAGGTTGGGAGTCAGATAGAGGTTGAGAGGTTGGGAGGGGGAAGGATAGAGGGGGTGGGGGGGAACCTCCCACCCCCCTCGCAAGGGTGGGGGGTCACATGGAAGGAGAGGGGATGAGGAGGGGTGAGGGCTGGGTAGGCTTTGGGTCTTGAGGGGATGAGGGCTAGGTGGGTTCTTGGGGTTGAGGGGATGAGGGCTGGATGGGTTTTGGGGGTTGAGGGGATGAGGGCTGGGTGGGTTTTGGGGGTTGAGGGGATGAGGGCTGGACGGGTTTTGGGGGTTGAGGTGATGAGGGGGTCCTTGGAATGTGGGATGAATTTGACTCCAGTGGGGTCAGAGGGGTCAAGGGATGTGTTGGGGAGATAAGCAGGGGCGGCTGATTTGGGGAAAGGTTGACCTGAGAAGCAAATGTGAGCTGGTTAGCATGGGGTGGATTAGCACTGGGGTGTGTAGCTGCGCTCAAATGGGAAGAGTCGTATTGTTGTTTGCTTGCTCTGTGGGCTATCTGTTCCTCCTTCGTCATGAATTTGTCAATATATACGTTGTAGTAATTTTCGCTACCTCTGAGTAAGTGTTTGTGATGCAGTATGTAATCCACTGCCTCTTCGCTAGTGAACTGTACCAGGACAGGTCGTTTCCTGTTACAGTTGTATGGTCCAATGCGTCGTTGAACTTGCACCTCATTCCCTGCCATCTGGGCTCTCATGTCTCTCAAGATCCCCTGTAGCTCTAAATCCTCAATCTCCATCCTTTCCTGCCTCGATGGTGCCCTGGCTTCAAGTAATCCATGGATTATGATTGTCCTCTTTCTCAGTTCAGGGTCATGCTGGTGGCCCTCTCCCTGGCTGACCCCCAGCCCTCCTACACCCGCTACTCCACCTACTACTACTCCCCCTTCCCCTGCCAAGCTTCCCTTATTCCTGCCAAATTTATTAGTAAGCCTAGATATTTCTCCTTGCCATTCTACCCTGCTCTTCGTGATTTCCTCTTGAATATAATCCATAAACTCTTGTTTGAGTCTTTGAACCTCGCCCTGTATCTTATTAAAGACTTCACTTTTAATCCCCTGGATTAGATCACCTATCCAAACATCCCTCTTCTCTACAAATTTCCCAATCATCTTCTCCACAAACCTATCTTCTTCCTCAATCATAATACTGTTGGACCTAGACCCCCTTCCTGACCTAGTCATTGCTATAATGCAACCTTACCCACAGGGGTTCCAAGTATCTTACTGTCCTGCTAACACAATAGGTGAGTGAATCTCCAATCGTCGTCCCACGTGGTGTTAGGAGGGTTGCTGCCGGAGGTGAGGTCACGCGGTCAGAGGTCGGTGAGGTCTGCTTCCACACTGCACACTGCCACAGTACTTCCTCAACTATATTGAATAACGCTATTTAAACTGTTTTTCTTCACTACCTTATGGCTTTGGTCAAAACCCAAGGTGTTTTCATTCACTTGTACACACTTTTTCACTTCGAAGTTGCCTGATTACCCCTCCCACTCCACTAGTGAACCAGGAGCTCCCAACCCACGTCCACCCAACACGATGGTCACAAGACAAGTGACCATCGTGTGTGTGTGTGTAATTACCTAAGTGTAGTTACAGGATGAGAGCTACGCTCGTGGTGTCCCGTCTTCCCAGCACTTAAGAACAATTGCCGTTTATAATTTTCATTTTGCAGGCTACACAGGTTACGTTCCATTCACATAGACGATATGAGTTTCAAACCCTGCACCTCATGCGTGAGAGGTCGTAGCTCTATCAACTAGGCTATGAGTGTGAGTGTGTGTGTGTGTGTGTGTGTGTGTGTGTGTGTGTGTGTACTCACCTAATTGTGCTTGCGGGGGTTGAGCTTTGGCTCTTTGGTTCACCCTCATGTGTGTGTTTGAATGTATGTGTGTGTGTGTGTGTGTGTGTGTGTGTGTACTCACCTAATTGTGCATGCGGGGGTTGAGCTCTTGCTCTTTGGTCCCGCCTCTCAACCGTCAATCAACTGGTGTACAGGTTCCTGATCCTATTGGGCTCTTTCATATCTACACCTGAAAATGTGTATGGAGTCAGCCTCCACCACATCACTTCCTAATGCATTTCATTTGTCAACCACTCTGACACTAAAAACGTTCTTTCTCATATCTCTGTGGCTCATTTGGGCACTCAGTTTCCATCTATGTCCCCTTGTGCGTGTGCCCCTTGTGTTAAATCACCTGTCTTTATCTACCCTGTCGATTCCCTTGAGAATCTTGAATGTGGTGATCATGTCCTCCTAACTCTTCTGTCTTCCAACGAAGTGAGGTTTAATTCCCGTATTCTCTCCGCGTAGCTCATACCTCTCAGCTCGGGTACTTGTCTGGTGGTAAACCTTAGAACCTTTTCTAGTTTAGTCTTGTGCTTGACTAGATATGTAGTCCATGCTGGAGCCGCATACTCCAGGATTGGTCTGACATATGTGGTATATAATGTTCCGAAAGATTCCTTACACAAGTTTCTAAAGGCCTTTCTTATGTTAGCCAACCTGGCATATGCTGCTGATGTTATCCTCTTGATATGAGCTTCAGGGGACAGGTCTGGCGTGATATCAACCCCCAGGGCTTTCTCTCTCTCTGACTCCTGAAGTATTTCATCTCCCAAATGATACCTTGTATCTGGTCTCCTGCTTCCTTCCCCTAACTTCATTACATTACATTTGTTTGGGATAAACTTTAACAACCATTTGTTCGACTATTCCTGCAGCTTGTCCAGGTCTTCTTGAAGCCTCAAGCTGTCCTCCTCTGTCTTAATCCTTCTCATTATTTTGGCGTCGTCAGCAAACATTGAGAGGAATGAGTCTACACCCTCTGTGAGATCATTTACGTATATCAGAAACAGGATAGATCCGAGTACAGAGCCCTGTGGGACTCCACTGGTGACTTGACGCCAACCTGAGGTCTCTCCCCTCACTGTAACTCTCGGCTTCCTATTGCTTAGGTACTCCCTTATCCACTGGAGCGCCCTACCAGTTACACCTGCCTGTTTCTCCAGCTTATGCATCAGCCTTTTACGGGGTACTGTGTCAAAGGCTTTCCGACAGTCCAAGAAAATGCAGTCCGCCCGTCCTTCTCTGTCTTACCTAATCTTTGTCACCTGATTGCAGAATTTTATTAAGCCTATAAGGCAAGATTTACCCTCTCTGAACCCATGTTGATAGGTTGTCACGAAGTACCTTCCATTCAGATGTGTTACTAGGTTTTTTCTTACGATCTTCTCCATCACCTCGTATGGTATAAATGTTAAGGACACTTGCCTGTAGTTCAGTGCCTCTTTTCTGTCTCCCTTTTTTGTATATTGGGACTTCATTAGACGTCTTCCATATATGCTGGTAGGTCTCCCGTCTCTAGTGGCCTACTATACACTATGGATAGTGGCAAGCAAAGTGCTCCTGCACACTCTTTCAATACCTATGGTGAGATTCCGTCCGGGAGAACCGGATTTCTCACGTCCAGATCCAACAGATGCCTCTTGACCTTATCTCTTGTAATTTCGAGCCCTTCCAATGCCGCCTGGTTTACTGTTACCTCTCCTAGCGCAGTGACCTCACCTTGTTCTATTGTGAAGACCACCTGGAACCTCTTCTTGAGTTCTTCACACACCTCTTTGTCATTCTCTTTGTACCTGTCCTCAAACGTTCTAAGTTTCATCACCTGTTCCTTCACTGTTGTTTTCGTCCTGATGTGACTGTGTAGTAGCTTCGGTTAGGTCTTAGCTTTATTAGCTGTATCATTATTATACTTTTTTCTCAGCTTCTCTTTTCACCCTAACATACTCGTTCCTGGTTCTCTGGTATCTCTCTCTGCTTTCTAGTGTTCTGTTATTTCAGAAGTTTCTCCACGCCCTTTTGTTCAGTTCCTTTGCTTTCATACATGCCCAATTAAACCACGGATTCTTATTTTGCTTCTCGTTTTTTTTCTGTCGTGCCTGGATAAACCTGTTTACTGCCTCCTGACACTTTTGGGTGACATAGTCCATCATGTCTTGTTCGGATTTAGTTCTGAGTTCTGTATCCCATGGTATATCCCTTAAAAAAAAATTCATCTCATAATTTCCCTTTTTGAACGCCAGCTCTTTTTTTCCCAGTTCTTTTTTAGGGAGATAATTCCAAGCTCTACCAGGTACTCAAAGATCAGTACACTGTGATCACTCATTCCCAAGGGGGCTTCAAACTTAACTTCCCTTATATCAGACTCATTTAGGGTAAATATCAGATCAAGCATAGTTGGTTTATCCTCTCCTCTCATTCTTGTCGGTCCCTTGATGTGTTGGTTTAGAAAGTTTCTTGTTGCCACGTTCAGCAGCTTAGCTCTCCATGTGACTGGTTCTCCATGTGGGTCCACATGGAGAACCAGTCTCCAATTGGATAAATTGGTTCTCCCAATTTATCTTCCTGTGGTTGAAGTCTACCATGATTAGTAGTCTGGATCCATTCCTGTTAGCTACAGAAGCTGCTCTCTCTATTATATTAATGGTGGCCATGTTGTTTCTATCATATTCCTGTCTGGGTCTTCTGTCGTTTAGTGGAGGGGGGGGGGGGGGGGAGAATTATATATGACTACTACTATAATTTTTTGTCCTCCAATTGCTATAGTACATGTTATGTAATCATTTAAATCTTCACTGCCCTGAATAACCATCTCTTCAATACTCCAGCTTTTTTTTTATCAGCAGAGCTACACCACCTCCTCCTCTTCCTTCTCTCTCTTTCCTCACTATATAGTAGTCCTGTGGAAACCCTACAATTGTTATTGTTTTCGTTAGCTTTGTTTCTGTGAGTGCTATTATCTCTGGGTTTTCTTCTATTGCTCATTCTCCAAGTTCACTTCATATATTTGTAATCCCATCCATGTTAGTGTACATTATCTTAAAGTTCACTTTGTTCTGTTTATTCTTTTGTCCCCCTTTGGGTGAGTGTTCTGCTGATGGAGGAAGCTGTTCCATAGGTGTGATAATCTGTGAGGTGGTTAGCAGGGTCTCAGAGGATTCTGGGGTCAGGGGTGGGGGTCAAGGGAAGGTTGGGACAGGTAGGGTATGGGGTATGGAGGTTGGGGGACATGGAGGATATGGGATGAGGGGGGAGGGAGGACAGGGGAAAGGGAAATGAGGGAGGGGGGGGGGTCATGGTAGGAATTGGGAAGTGATGGCCGGGTCGGCATGGGATTAGTGGGAAGGGAGGGGGGGAGTGAGCATTTGAGTAGGGGCAGGTAGGGTGAAGGGAAGGGAGAGTTTCTATGCAGAGGAGGGTGGTGGTGTTGCCCTCCCCTCTGGTGTTGTTGGGATGCTGGTTGTGGGTTCCCTCCTTGCCTCTGGGAATTTTGTGATGAGGGCTGTGATTTCCTGATTTACTCCTCTCTCCCTGATCTTCTTTCTTGCCTCTGTCGCCCTTTGACTCTTTCCTCCTTTGTCCTGTCCCTCGTGAAGAATACTTTTTTGTATTTTTTCACATACTGCAGATGGCTCTTCCTTTCTAGAATATCTTCCTTTGTGGTCTCGTTTGCAAACATTATCTTTAACAGGCAGTCTCTGTCTTTGTTGTACCAGCCCAACCTGAAAACCTTCTCATTTTTTTTTAGCTCTTTCCATCTTTTACCCCCTTTAGTATTCCATTCACTGCCTTTCTGTCCTTACTATTCCATTCTTACCTATTGGAGCTTTCCTGTTCTTTAATGCCTACAGCTACCACTAATATTTTTCTTGCCATCAGCTGACTGGTGCACTTTGCTGCTTCCTGTGAGGTAACTGCTTGTATGGCTACCTCCCTCACTGTGGCCATTGCTTCTGATCTCTTTTTCAATATATCTGCAAATGTTTCATGTATAGAGGCATTCCTTTTCAGCAAACTATTTCCATCTTCGCTTTGGATGATTATCTGAAGCTCAATCTCATTATTTTTCTCTGTGAAGTTTTTTATCTCCTTCTTTGCTGCTCTCAGCTCACTTTCTAGATAGTTTATTTTATCCTTCATTTCATGCTTCTCCTTCCTGATTTTCTCCCAAACGTGGGCAAATATTTTCTTCATTATGTCACTTTGAATTTTCCCTATATCCTTGTTGCGTGTTCCTGCCATTTTCGTTCCTTTCCCTGATATATTTTGACAGAGTTAGCCAGGGGGGGGGCCAAAGAGAAAAGGGGGGGGAAAGAGAGAGAGAGAGAGAGAGAGAGAGAGAGAGAGAGAGAGAGAGAGAGAGAGAGAGAGAGAGAGAGAGAGAGAGAGAGAGAGAGAGAGAGAGAGAGAGAGAGAGAGAGAGAGAGAGAGAGAGAGAGAGAGAGAGAGAGAGAGAGAGAGAGAGAGAGAGAGAGAGAGAGAGAGAGAGAGAGAAAGAGAGAGAGAGTGACCAAAGAGCAAGAGAGAGAGAGGGCGAGGGAGAGGGCGAGAGGGGTGGGGAGAGAAGGCGAGAGAGAGGGAGAGGGCGAGAGAGGAAGGGCGAGAAGGAATTATCAGGGGGATAGCGCGAAGCCATTATGGCTATATAGCACTTGAAAGGGGTCAGGATAAGGATCTGGGATGGGACGGACGGAAGGAATGGTATCCAACCACTTGGACGGTCGGGGATTGAACGACGACCTGAATGAAGCTATACCCTCGCTCTACCGTCCAGCCCAAGTGGTTGGACAGGAAGAGCGAGAGAGGAATTGCGAGAGATGGAGGGCGAGAAGGAGGGAGGGAGGGAGGGAGGGTGAGAGAGAGAGAGGGAGGGAAGGTGAGTGAGACAGAGGCAGAGAGGGGCGAGAGAGAGAGAGGGAGAGTAGGATGGGGGAGGAGGGAGATAGTATGTTATTCAATCAATGGTAGCCAGTTCATGAAGAGGGAGAAGGGGAGGTGTTTTTGAAGAGTGTGGGAGTGGGAAGGTCTGGTAGTAGCTAGCCCTTCTCACAGATGTGTGACAAGTTTCCTACCCTGACTGCTTGTGTGTGTGTACGGATTAACAATATCCAGTTTCCAAGTGAGCTCACGAGTGAGGTTCCGGCCTCCTTCTCTATCAAGATTACTATTCTATTATTGATTGAAATGCATTATATGTGACTATTATATGATATTGTATAAACCTTGCCCACTGTTGAAGACTTCAGAGAGAGGCACTTACCAGACACCACCCACACATACAGCCAGGCAAGTTTCACAGCGGGTCGCTCTATGCTGAGGTTGTCACTCCATGCTGTATATGCACTGATGTTCCCATTAGCTCCAATTTGGTTTCCTCGCTGTATCACTTGCGATTTCCCTTTGAAACGTTGCACCCTGGTTGCTACACACTGCGAGAGGCCAAATACTATGATCTAACCTCTATATTCCTTCAATATCCCGACTATTTGATGTTTCTTCTCGGACCCCTCTGACACGTGTTTCTCTCATCTTCTACGGCCTACTACTGCATGTATGTATGTGTGTGTGTGTGTGTGTGTGTGTGTGTGTGTGTGTGTGTGTGTGTGTGTGTGTGTGTGTGTGTGTGTGTGTGTGTTTGTGTGTGTGTGTGTGTGTGTGTGTGTGTGTGTGTGTGTGTGTGTGTGTGTGTGTGTGTGTGTGTGTGTGTGTGTGTGTGTGTGTGTGTGTGTGTGTGTGTGTATGTGTGTGTGTACTCACCTAATTGTCACCTAATTGTGCTTGCGGGGGATGAGCTTTGGCTCTTTGGTCTCACCTCTCAACTGTCAATCAACTGGTGTACAGATTCCTGAGCCTACTGGGCTCTATCATATCTACATTTGAAACTGTTTATGGAGTCAGCCTCCACCACATCACTTCCTAGTGCATTCCATTTGCTAACTACTCTGACACTGAAAAAGTTCTTTCTAATGTCTCTGTGGCTCATTTGGGTACTCAGTTTCCACCTGTGTCCCCTTGTTCGCGTCCCTCCAGTGTTGAATAGTTCGTCCTTGTTTACCCGGTCGATTCCCCTGAGGATTTTGCAGGTTGTGATCATGTCCCCCCTTACTCCTCTGTCTTCCAGTGTCGTAAGGTGCATTTCCCGCAGCCTTTCCTCATAACTCATGCCTCTTAGTTCTGGGACTAGTCTAGTAGCATACCTTTGGACTTTTTCCAGCTTCGTCTTGTGCTTGACAAGGTACGGGCCCCATGCTGGGGCCGCATACTCCAGGATTGGTCTTACATATGTGGTGTACAAGATTCTGAATGATTCCTTACACAGGTTCCTGAACGCCGTTCTGATGTTAGCCAGCCTCGCATATGCCGCAGACGTTATTCTCTTTATGTGGGCTTCAGGAGACAGGTTTGGTGTGATATCAACTCCTAGATCTTTCTCTCTGTCTGTTTCATTAAGTACTTTATCTACTATTCTGTATCCTGTGTCTGGCCTCCTGTTTCCACTGCCTAGTTTCATTACTTTGTATTTACTCGGGTTGAACTTCATTAGCCATTTGTTGGACCATTCACTCAGTTTATCTAGGTCATCTTGTAGCCTCCTACTATCATCCTCTGTTTCAATCCTCCTCAAGCGTGTGTGTGTGTGTGTGTGTGTGTGTGTGTGTGTGTGTGTGTGTGTGTGTGTGTGTGTGTGTGTGTGTGTGTGTGTGTGTGTGAGTGTGTGTGTGTGTGTGTGTGTGTGTGTGTGTGAGTGTGTGTGTGTGTGTGTGTGTGTGTGTGTGTGTGTGTGTGTGTGTGTGTGTGTGTGTGTGTGTGTGTGTGTGTGTGTGTGTGTGTGTGAGTGTGTGTGTGTGTGTGTGTGTGTGTGTGTGTGTGTGTGTGTGTGTGTGTGTGTGTGTGTGTGTGTGTGTGTGTGTGTGTGTGTGAGTGTGTGTGTGTGTGTGTGTGTGTGTGTGTGTGTGTGTGTGTGTGTGTGTGTGTGTGTGTGTGTGTGTGTGTGTGTGTGTGAGTGTATTGTGCTTAGAGGATCGAGTTGTTAGCTCTTGGATCCCGCATTTCTAACTGTCGGTTCTAGAATGTACTGACTCTGGACCTATTTCTCTCGTATCATAATACATCTCTCTCTCTCTCTCTCTCTCTCTCTCCCCCCCTCTCTCTCTCTCTCTCTCTCTCTCTCTCTCTCTCTCTCTCTCTCTCTCTCTCTCTCTCTCTCTCTCTCTCTCTCTCTCTCTCTCTCTCTCTCTCTCTCTATCTCTCTCTATCTCTCTCTATCTCTCACCCTCTCTCTCACCCTCTCTCTCCTCTCCCTTTGCTACTTCATTTTAACTTGGCGTATCTCGCACTGCACTTTGGACAGCATTAAACACGTTATAACATAATGAGTCCCCTGCAGAATATTGCAGATTGGGATGCTATTGAGCGCACGATCCACGATGATTAAGCGCTCCCCTCTGCCATCCTCAGTAATCCCTCGCCTGATGATTCCTTCAAGATTATGCCTAAGTTTGTAATTGAGATTGCAGCGACGCTCATCATTTTCACCTTCCTTCCTTCCTTCCTTCCCATAAATTAATTTGTCCACCCCTCTTCCCTTTCTGCTTTTTATTACCTCTCATAATTACTGATGTAATCCTCATCGTTACCCTGGACAGAATTTGTATTAAATAGGTTCACAGTTTGCTTAATGTCTTGTTGGATATACGCGAGCGATGAGAACCGGAAGGGCGACGGAAATTAATTCTAAATTTGTTTATACTTATTCTTTTGGTTTTATTGTCTTAATAATATTTTCTCGGAAACAATAAAGGCCGTCGATTATTTTATTTCAGGTAAAGAGCGCTGTGTGAGGCTGGGTGCTGAGGGCACAGTGACGACCTCGATGTTGGTGTATGTAGTCATTAAGATGGTCGGAGTCTGTTTACATTTGTTCATACATCGGCCTTCATTTAAATAGTTTCAGCTGAAAAAAGTTTTTGAAAAATCTAAATTCTTAACAGAATATTTGGAGACAAGCCAATGTTGAGCATTGAGCAAGACTGAGGGCGGCAGCTGCACATGTAGCTGCAGGCCGGTGTCCCGGGGCAGGCCGGTGTCCCGGGGCAGGCCGGTGTCCCGGGGCAGGGCGGTGTCCCGGGGCAGGCCGGTGTCCCGGGGCAGGCCGGTGTCCCGGGGCAGGCCGGTGTCCCGGGGCAGGCCGGTGTCCCAGGGCAGGCCGGTGTCCCGGGGCAGGGCGGTGTCCCGGGGCAGGCCGGTGTCCCGGGGCAGGCCGGTGTCCCAGGGCAGGCCGGTGTCCCGGGGCAGGCCAGTGTCCCGGGGCAGGTCGGTGTCCCAGGGCAGGCCGGTGTCCCAGGGCAGGCCGGTGTCTCGGGGCAGGCCGGTGTCCCAGCAGGACAGGCCGGTGTCCCGGGGCAGGCCGGTGTCCCGGGGCAGGCCGGTGTCCCGGGGCAGGCCGGTGTCCCAGGGCAGGCCGGTGTCTCGGGGCAGGCCGGTGTCCCGGGGCAGGCCGGTGTCCCGGGGCAGGTCGGTGTCCCAGGGCAGGCCGGTGTCCCGGGGCAGGCCGGTGTCCCGGGGCAGGCCGGTGTCCCGGGGCAGGTCGGTGTCCCAGGGCAGGCCGGTGTCCCGGGGCAGGCCGGTGTCCCAGGGCAGGCCAGTGTCCCGGGGGCAGGCCGGTGTCCCAGGACAGGCCGGTGTCCCGGGGCAGGTCGGTGTCCCAGCGCAGGCCGGTGTCCCGGGGCAGGCCGGTGTCCCAGGGCAGGCCGGTGTCCCGTGGCAGGCCAGTGTCCCAGGGCAGGCCGGTGTCCCGGGGCAGGCCGGTGTCCCAGGGCAGGCCGGTGTCCCGGGGCAGGCCGGTGTCCTGAGGCAGGCCGGTGTCTCAGGGCAGGTCGGTGTTCTGAGGCAGGCCGGTGTCCCGGGGCAGGCCGGTGTCCCGGGGCAGGCCGGTGTCCCGGGGCAGGCCGATGTTACTGGGCAGGCCGGGTCCTGGGGCAGGCTGGTGTCCCGGGGCAGGCCGGTGTCCCGGGGCAGGCCGGTGTCCCGGGAGAGGCCGGTGTCCCAGGGCAGGCCGGGGTCCCGGGGCAGGCAGGGGTCCCGGGCATTCCGGTGTCTCGAGGCAGGCCAGTGTCCCTGGGCAGGCCGGGATCCCGGGGCAGGCCGGTGTCCCGGGGCAGGCCAGTGTTCCGAGGCAGGCCAGTGTCCTGGGGCAGGCCGGTGTCCCGGGGAAGGCCAGTGTCCCGGGGGTGGCCGGTGTCCCGGGGCAGGCCGATGTCCCTGGGCAGGCCGGGTCCTGGGGCAGGCTGGTGTCCCGGGGCAGGCCGGTGTCCCGGGGCAGGCCGGTGTCCCGGGGCAGGCCGGTGTCCCGGGGCAGGCCGGTGTCCCGGGAGAGGCCGGGGTCCCGGGGAAGGCAGGGGTCCCGGGCATGCCGGTATAGGCCAGTGTCCCTGGGCAGGCCGGGGTCCCGGGGCAGGCCGGTGTCCCGGGGCAGGCCGGTGTTCCGAGGCAGGCCAGTGTCCTGGGGCAGGCCAGTGTCCCGGGGAAGGCCAGTGTCCCTTGGCAGGCCGGTGTCCCAGGGCAGGCCGATGTCCCTGGGTAGGCCGGGTCCTGGGGCAGGCTGGTGTCCCGGGGCAAGCCGGTGTCCCGGGGCAGGCCGGTGTCCCGGGAGAGGCCGGTGTCCCAGGGCAGGCCGGGGTCCCGGGGCAGGCCGGTGTCACGGGGCAGGCCGGTGTTCCGAGGCAGGCCAGTGTCCTGGGGCAGGCCGGTGTCCCGGGGAAGGCCAGTGTCCCAGGGCAGGCTGGTGTCCTGGGGCAGGCCGATGTCCCTGGGCAGGCCGGGTCCTGGGGAAGGCTGGTGTTCCGGGGCAGGCCGGTGTCCCGGGGCAGGCCGGTGTCCCGGGAGAGGCCGGTGTCCCAGGGCAGGCCGGGGTCCCGGGGCAGGCAGGGGTCCCGGGGCAGGCCGGTGTCCCGGGGCCGGCAGGGGTCCTGGGGAAGGCCGGTGTCCCGGGGCAGGCCGGGGTTCCGAGGCAGGCCAGTGTCCTGGGGCAGGCCGGTGTCCCGGGGAAGGCCAGTGTCCCGGGGCAGGCCAGTATCCCGGGGCCGGCCAGTGTCCCGGGGCAGGCCGGTGTCCCGGGGCAGGCCGGTGTCCCGGGGCAGGCAAGGGTCCTGGGGCAGGCTTGTGTCCCGGGGCAGGCCAGTGTCCCTGGGCATGCCGGGGTCCGGGGGCAGGCAGGGGTCCTGGGGCAGGCCTGTGTCCCGGGGCAGGCCGGGACACTGTCATGATTCACGACTTTGATGAATTTATTTTGTAGCTGTTGAGCAATAATCTCATGGTAGAGTTTAAAATGCTCAGGCCTTCTCCTTAGCTTTGCTAATTGAGATTTAAATTGACTATAAGCTATATGATAGTTGATAGGTAAGGTTTTATGGTTGATTTTCCATGGTAGCCTTACCCAGTACTGTCCATCATGGTACTGTACAGTTTCTAAGTACTGATTGTATGTACAGACATCATCAGGACTTGGTTGTTCAGGAATTATTCCTATTGCATCAAGTTGCCAAAATTTATGCACAGATTCCAGTCTGTCATCAATCATGTGGGGGATATTTAATAGTGACTATTCTTTGCCTAGTCAAGCCACAACTACAGTTTCTGCATAATGTGATTTTCTGCATCAGTTTCTGCATAATGTGCTAGGCATTAATGAACTCGTTGTTTTGGGCTAAGCGGACCTCGCCTTTAGCCCAATATACTCTGGGCTGACAGTTTCTCCTTCTGGTAGTTCACTGCTCAAAAGGTCTTTCAGTAGACAAACTGTCTTTGTTTTCCCACTAGAAGCCAGTAGGAAAAAACTCCTGGAGCAGGTAGAGTTTGCTATGAAAAAGCCGAAGTAGAAAGCTGCATCCCAGCAACCTGCAGTAACTGACCTTGGGCTTAGTTGATCGCTGCACCGGGATGCTAAGGAGCTGCGGCTCAATGATCATCTCCTTTTCTGACTTTTTTCCCTGGTTTCCTCATACCTTGAGATGGTTTCGGGGCTTAGCGTCCCCGCGGCCCTGTTCTCGACCAGACCTCTCTTGGGACCAGTTGTAAAATGATCTTTACAGAAATCTGTATATCGAAACTTTGTTGTTGCTGTTCCACCAGAGGACGCAGGAAACGGCATTAATTAAATCTAGCAGCAAGGAGACAAGTTGCCTTCTTTCCTAATAAAACAAAATGTAACAGAATATTGTTTTGAATATTCGAAGTTTCGTGGAATTATGATAAAACCTTACCTCTAAATTTCCTATCCCAACATCAACATAAAGCAGCCCATTGTCAAAACATTAGCCAAAGGCTCGTTTTTCTAGCCACCAAATCCCATTTATGGGAAACATTGCAAATGGTTTACAACTGATTATGTTAAATTCCTCTTTAACAGTGTTTCGCTTACTTCCACTTCTTCAATCGCTCCAATATGCCGATACAATTAAGTCATCGAATTAAAGGGGCCTCCATCCTCGGAAAGGCAGACAGAGATATCTTTTATATAGATTGCATAAGGTGTCGGCATGTGTGGGATACGACATGTACTGTGTGGTGTTAGGTGTATTGCGTGAGATGTGTTGCGTGACGTGTACTGCGTGAGGAGTCCTGCATGAAATGTGTAAAGTATAGTGAGTATTGTGTTTAACGAAACCAAATCTGATCCATGAGAATTGAATGAAAGTGGAAACATTCTTTGAGGCAATACAATGCTTGGCAGAATTTCCAATTCTATTGTAAAGTGGTTGGCTGCGTTCAGTGCAAACTGGTTATCAATAGATCACGTGTTCGAGTCCATATAGACAGTCTCTGAAATGCGTTTTTTCAAGACATTTTAGTGATTATATATATATATATATATATATATATATATATATATATATATATATATATATATATATATATATATATATATGTCGTACCTAGTAGCCAGAATGCACTTCTCAGCCTACTTTGCAAGGCCCGATTTGCCTAATAAGCCAAGTTTTCATGAATTAACGTTTTTTCGACTACCTAACCTACCTAACCTAACCTAACCTAACTTTTTCTGCTACCTAACCTAACCTAACCTATAAAGATAGGTTAGGTTAGGTTAGGTAGGATTGGTTAGGTTCGGTCATATATCTACATTAATTTCAACTCCAATAAAAAAAAATTTACCTCATACATAATGAAATGGGTAGCTCTATCATTTCATAAGAAAAAATTTAGAGAAAATATAATAATTCAGGAAAACTTGGCTTATTAGGCAAATCGGGCCTTGCATAGTAGGCTGAAAAGTGCAATCTGGCTACTAGGTACGACATATGTATATATATATATATATATATATATATATATATATATATATATATATATATATATATATATATATATATATATATATATATATATATATATATATATATATATATATATATATATATATATATATATATATATATATATATATATATTATTAAATATGACCGAAAAAGTAAGATTAATAATTCTAACACGAATTTTCTCAATCTTTCGTACATTACGCTTCACTGTTGGAGGTAAATCAAAAATCAATTCTCCAAAATTCATTTTTATTTCTAGTCTGACGCGACACGGGCGCGTTTCGTAAAACTTATTACATTTTCAAAGACTTTAGTTCACAAATACACAACTGAATAGAACTTACGTATCTCCGATTTTATATCTACATTTGAGTGAGGTGGAAGGGGTGATGTGGCATTAACACAAGACAGAACAAAATGTGGTATTAATAGGGTATTAATTTCATCAACACAAGACAGAACAAGAGTATTAATAGGGTATTAATTTCATCAATACAAGACAGAACACGAAGCAATGGATATTGAATAGAAGTGTTTGTAGAAAGCCTATTGGTCCATATTTCTTGATGCTTCAATATTGGAGCGGAGTCTTGAGGTGGGTAGAATATAGTTGTGTATAGTTGTGTCACAACTATATTCAACCCACCTCAAGACTCCGCTCCAATATAGAAGCATCAAGAAATATGGACCAATAGGCTTTAAACAAACACTTCTATTCAATATCCATTGTTTCGTGTTCTGTCTTGTGTTGATGAAATTAATACCCTATTAATACTCTTGTTCTGTCTTGTGTTGATGAAATTAATACCCTATTAATACCACATTTTGTTCTGTCTTGTGTTAATGCCACATCACCCCTTCCACCTCACTCAAATGTAGATATAAAATCGGAGATAAGTAAGTTCTATTCAGTTGTGTATTTGTGAACTAAAGTCTTTGAAAATGTAATAAGTTTTACGAAACGCGCCCGTGTCGCGTCAGACTAGAAATAAAAATGAATTTTGGAGAATTGATTTTTGATTTACCTCCAACAGTGAAGCGTAATGTACGAAAGATTGAGAAAATTCGTGTTAGAATTATTAATCTTACTTTTTCGGTCATATTTAATAATATATGTCTACAGGAAAGACTGCTACCAAAATATACTAATATATATATATATATATATATATATATATATATATATATATATATATATATATATATATATATTATATATATATATATAACGAACATAGGAATGTGCTTAAATGCCAAAAGCGACTGCCCAGATAGGTACAAGAGGAGTGTTGTTAACGCATACGTCGACCGTGCTCTCAGCCACAGCTCAGAATGGAAGCAAGTCGACGAAGAACTCTGTAGGGTAAGGCAGGTCCTAGTCAACAACGGCTTCTCCAATGGTTTCGTCGAAGACATCATAAGAAGGAAAGTGAAACGCCATGCAACCTCTGAAGAGACATCCAACACAACACCTATGCCCCCTATTAGACTATTTTACAGGAACTTCTTTTCCACAGCTCATAAAATGGAGGAAAGGGTCCTGAAAGATATTGTTAATAGAAACGTTATCCCTACAGACAAAAATCAGAGGATACAACTGACGATTTACTATAAAAACCAGAAAAACGGCCAGCCTACTCATGAGAAACTCTCCAGACACAAAACAGAACGCTTTAAACGAGACTAACGTCGTCTATGCCTTCAAATGCCCTCTTGGGGACTGTAAGCTCCAAAAAACCCAGTATATAGGCAAGACAACAACATCTCTTTCTAGGCGTTTAACGATGCATAAGCAACAGGGCTCCATTAAGGAACATATAACCTCTTCCCACAACCAAACCATCGCCAGAGAAATCCTAGTAAACAACACAGAAATCATCGATATATACAGCGATAGCAGGCGGCTTGACGTTTGTGAGGCATTACACATCAAGAAGTCAACACCAGCAATCAACAGCCAATTAATGCACAACTATATTCTACCCACCTCAAGACTCCGCTCCAATATAGAAGCATCAAGAAATATGGACCAATAGGCTTTCTACAATCACTTCTATTCAATACCCATTGTTTCATGTTTTGGCTTGTGTTGATGAAATTAATACCTTATTAAATACCACCTCACCCCATCCACCTCACTCAAATGTAGATATAAACAAAATCGGAGATGTTCTATTCTATTCAGTAAGTTCTATTCAGTTGTTTATATGTTAACTAAAGTCTTTGAAAATGTTATAAGTTTTACGAAACGCGCTCAAGTGTCGCGTCAGACTAGAAATAAAAATTAATTTTGGAGAATTGATTTTTGAATTACCTCCAACAGTGAAAAGAAATGTACGAAAGATTGAGAAAATTCGTGTTAGAATTATTAATCTTACTTTTTTGTTCATATTTTTTAATATATATATATATATATATATATATATATATATATATATATATATATATATATATATATATATATATATATATATATATATATATATATATATATATATATATATATATATATATATATATATATATATATATATATATATATATATATATATATATATATATATTGTGACGATAATCTCTTTCTAGAGAGATTGAGGCCGCTCTTCCCTACTTCAAGTTATGTCCCAAAATACAAGTATAAGTTGCTACATTCAAGATACGTCATCGGTAGCACAAAACGTTTTGACCAAGAGGCAAAACGTACCCAATTTCCCCCACTCCACACACCGGCTCATCATCAAACCATCTAACTACCCTTCACCAGCTTGCCTGCCCCTGATTGGTGACTCGCCAGCCGCGCACCTGCACACTGCACCTCGGCGCCCTCTACCCGAGTCAACGTCTGAGCCTGACCAGCTATCAACTTCAGAATATTCCTTGTGCTCTTAGCGTTGACATCTCTCTCTGGCATACTAGCTCATTAGCTCATATACGAAGGGAGGTTTCAGCCATAGCCGATATTCTCAGCACCATTTTAACATTGTAATTTTGTGTCTCACATTGTCTTTACAGTTCTTTATTATTTTCATTGAATTTTTAACTCCCCGAGATTTGTCTTTATTCTTATTTATGTTTAAAGTAAATATAATAAAGTTTCATTGTTCATACTTTGTGTTTTACGTGTTCCTCCCTCTCACTTACCACAGACAACAGGCAAGCAGTCTATATTTTTGTTTTAAGTGTGACCAGGCTTTGACACCTGCCATTGGAGGACTGCCGAACATCAACACTCCAACACTTTCCCGTCACATTTTATGGGGGCCTGTCCGGGAGCTTCACTTAGGTACTAGTACCAGAACGTCAATTTCAAATCAAATCAAATCAAATGTTTATTTAGGTAAGGTACATACATACAAGAGATTTTACAAAGAGTGATAGATTTATAGATAGGGCTAGTACATACAATGCCTAAAGCCACTATTACACAAAGCGTTTCGGGCATAATTTGTGGTAAGCGTACTTCACTTTGCTAAAGTAGCCTTTCAATATTATCATTAATTATTATATTTATATGGTGCTGTGTGTATTGTGCATTCCGAGAGTAGCATATGGTGAGTGTGAGATAACTTTGGATTACGTGGTGACTGGAGGCCTCAGTCATTCTCTTAATTGGTCATCTCTTCCTCCGTGTTATTACTCATGTTTACCACCTTTTGTCCCTTGGATATTTCTCATATTTTCGGCAGATCATCATTGTGGTACCCTTGGTACTTTGGTTTGTCTCTGGCTCAAAGCACCCTATCTTCTGCAATCCGACCGAAGGAGGAAAAGAGGGCCATAGTTCCTCTAACACGGACTTTGTTGCTGATGTTGACCAGACCACACACTAGAAATTGAAGGGACGACGACGTTTCGGTCCGTCCTGGACCATTCTCAAGTCGATTGTGATGAGGAGGTAGGGACAGGCAATAAATAGGCAAGAGAGAGCTGAGGAGGAAAGTCAGGTGTAGGGGATAGTAGTAATGGAAACTGCAGCAGGCGTATTGGCCCATACGAGGCAGCTCCTATTATAACCACCGAAGGAGAAGTAATAGGAAAAAGAAGAGGATAGCAAGGGAGCGTAGGAGAAGACAATGAACAGAAAAAGGGAGAAGAGAGAAAGAAAAGGAAAGAGAAAGAAAGAAATGGAAGGGGGAAAGCTTATGTTAAGTCACGTTTGTTAGAAAGATTAGAGCATTTGAGTATATACTGTGAAAGGGAAGAGTCCACAGCAACAAAGCCAGGACTCAAGTTCATGTTGGGTACATTGTTTATAAGAGCCGATTCTACAAGACGGCGTCTGTGTAGAGTAGAGGCAGGAAAGATTATTTTGGAGGAAGACCAATCAATGGGATGATTAGAATCCCTCACATGGCAGAAGAGAGCATTGTTAGTGTCTGCAGACTTAACACTTCTCTTGTGTTCTTTAAGTCTGTCATTCAGTGTACGGCCAGTTTCGCCAAAGTATTGGAGAGGACAAGATGAACAGGAAATAGAGTAGACACCAGCAGCATTAGAAGCAGGAGGAGCAGTGTGAACTAGATTGCTACGAAGTGTGTTAGTTTGTCGAAAGGCGAGTTTAATGTCAAGAGGACGAAAGGTATTGGTAAAAGTTTTGAGTTCAGATATGAAGAGAAGGCATAGTACAGTGCTAGTAGTGTTGGAAGCAGGTTTAGGATGAAAGAAATTTCGTTTAGCTTGAGAGTGGGCACAGTTGATGAAATGCACAGGATAACCAAGGCGAGAGAATGATTTGTAGATAAAGGCAATTTCAGAATCAAGAAACTGAGGGTCGCTGATGCGTAGAGCGCGGAGGAAGAGAGAGACGAAGACACTTTTCTTAACAGAAGGAGGATGGTAGGAAAAGAAGTGAATGTACATGCCACTATGCATGGGTTTACGGTAGACAGAGAAAGAGAACCCAGACACAGAGCTGTGAACATGAACATCAAGAAAAGGAAGGAGGGAATTAGATTCCCACTCCACTTTGAAATGGATAGAAGGAGCCAGATTGTTAAGAGAGGCGAGGAAATGCTGGAAAAGATTAAGGTCATGAGGCCATAAAGCAAAAATGTCATCAACATATCGAAGCCAGAGAGAGGGACGAGTATCAATAGAAGGAAGAAGAACAGTTTCGAAGTATTCCATGTAGAAATTTGCAAGAACAGGGGAGAGAGGGGAACCCATAGCGACGCCGAAAGTTTGAGTGTAATATTTACCGTTGAAAGAGAAAGAGTTAGATTCAACACAGAGTCTAATGAGATCGAGGAAAACGTCAGTGGGAAGTGGGAGAGGAAGGAGGCCCTCTGACGCCTTCTGTCTGAGGAAAGAGAGAACGTCATCGAGCGGAACATTAGTGAACAGAGAGTCGACATCAAGACTAAGCATCTTACAAGAGGGTTGCAGGCGCAGTCTTTCTATGAAGTCCTGAGAGTGACGAAGGTGGGCAGGGGAAAAAGTGCCAAGGTAAGGTGTCAGGGTTTTAGCGAGCCAGGAGGCAAGAGGATAGCTGACAGAGCCCCGTGAAGAAATGATAGGACGAAGAGGAACACCAGGTTTATGAGTCTTAGGAAGACCATAGAAATAAGGAAGAGAAGGGCAGATGACACGGAAACGTTTAATGAGATCAAAGTCAGGAGGGCAAAGACTAGAGAGCTGTCTTAGTTTGCGGTTAAAGGAAGTTTTGAGGCGATCCAAAGGGTTAGAAGTCAGAGGAGCATAAGTGCGAGAGTCAGAGAGCAAGACATCTGCTTTTCGGAGGTAGTCCTCACGGTCAAGGACAACCACCGAATTGCTTTTGTCGGAAGGAAGGATAAGAATAGAGTTGTTAGATTTCAGGGAGGCAAGGGCAAGCTGGAAGCGACGAGGAAGGTGGTTATTTTTAGAAAACAAGCTGTCAAGAACGGGGATAAGGGCCCCTCTAAAGGCAGACAGGTCCGAAAGAGTACTAGAGTTAGAATTGACAAACCTGTCAAAGGAACTAATGAGATCAATGCCACAGCGTGGGCCAGGGGAAGTAGCAAAAGACAGACCAAGACCAAGAAGTTCTTGCTGGTGCTTAGAAAGAGGGTAGGACGAAAGGTTGGTAACACAGTCAGAGAGAGAGTATTTGGCCCAAGGACTGTTGGAGATCAGGCGTTGAAGTTTGTTGTGTAGTGTGGAGGGGTGGTGGGAAGAGACGTGAGCAGTGTCAAATGCAATTGGAAAAATGATATTGCATAGATCACTGGGAAGAGAAGAGGACAGAAAGCGTTGCTGTTGACGAACAGCAAGAAAAGCCTCGTCAACTTGCAAGGAGGTGGCATGAATAAGTTCTTGAAGAAGAAGGCTTTGTTCTTTGAGTTGAAAGTCAACAGGACTTTGTTGCTGAGTTGGGACCTCAGCAGCAGTTCTCGTCACCAGTTGACACTCGCACCCCTACTCGTCGGTCAGAGAGGATGATATTTACTTAGGTAGGGAATTAGCTTTCTTTTTACAGAGCACAAACTTCGCTAATTCTGTAAGTATCATATTCATTTAGTGAGAAACCCTTGCTTATGTCCTATAGAGACTCGGCAAGGTATGCCTACATTCTTGGACTACCTAATTCACTTTTGGAGCAATTAAATGTTTCATTTGTTTTAGAAACTCAGTTTCATTTATTTAGTAAGATTTTCTTGCCCTTATTCTCTTACATTGAGTACCTGGTACAAGATTTCCTGCGACTTTGATTGACTAATCATTTACATCTAATATTAACGTTAATTGTTAACGATTAAAATTCCACAGGATAGTTACCAGTTGCCACGTCATAATGTTAATGACACTTACAATATCAAAGGTATATTCGTTGTACATTTATTTGCTATTTCAAAATGTTTCGTCTCTCAGCATTTCGTAGTGATCCAGCAAGTGAAGTAGGGAACTTAATTCGTGCCAGAAGGACCGAATTACAAACTCTTGCACACGAGTATCAACTAGATGTTCCCCATGGAGCCTACAAAAATGAAATTCACAACCTTATCTTGGACCACCTCTTAGGTGAAGGAATTATAGACTCTGATACTCACGAAAACTATTCTATTGCAGAAAGGCGTGCTCTGGCAGCCATGAAGTTAAAGCTCGAACTAGCGAAAATAGAGCGGAAACAACAAAAAGAAGCTCGACAACAAAAGAAAGAAGAGGCGGCCCTTGAGAAAGAAGCTCTACAACGAAGGGAACGTGAGACTGCCCTAAAAAAAGAAGAACAAGAACGAGAGGCTGCCCTAAAGAAAGAAGAGGCTGCCCTAAAGAAAGAAGAACAAGAACGTGAGGCTGTCCTAAAGAAAGAAGAGGCTGCCCTACAGCGTGAGAGAGAGCAGCTTGAAGCAAGAAAACTTCACCTGGAGATGCAACGTGAGAACGATAAACAGCAAGCTAAGAGTGTTCTAGCATATCATCGACAAGAACTCACCTTGGAAACTACACACCACACTCAGCGCCAACAAGCTACCGCTAGTCTTCCCGCAAGCTTCAATGTCTCCCATGCAAGTAAGTTAATGCCACCATTCGTTGAGACAGAGATACACGTGTTTTTCACTACTTTTGAAGCCGTAGCTAAAAAACTTAGCTGGCCTGATGATCAATGGTCTACCCTGCTCAGAGTGCATCTGATAAAGTTGCGGTTACTCTCAGTACCTTAGCGTCTGAGAATGACTACAAGACCCTGAAGCAAGCAGTTTTAGACGCCTACCTTCTCTCCGCCAAAAGCTACAGACGAAAATTCCGTGATTATCTAAAGGCAAGTACCACCACCTTTTTAGAATTTGCCAATACAGAGATAAGACATTTCATGAAATGGCTGGAAGCAGCACATGTCTACATTTTCAGAACTCATCAACCTCATTCTAGTTGAGGAATTCTTTAGACGTGCTCCCTCTTCCATCCGTTTATATTTAGTAGACAAAGAAGAAACCGACTACATCAGATGTGCGAAGTCGGCTGACACCTACAGCCTCATCCATCGGCTAACACCAGACCTACCTTCCAGTAAGAAGTTTTGGTATAGTTATGACAAAGTGAGTACCGATGAAGCGAGCTCTCAATTGTATTGTAAGTATTGCAAACACTATGGACATACCATAGATAAATGTGGAAAAGCTCAATACAAAGGCTATAGTGAAACTCCTAAACCCAAACCGACTCCTCCAATGTCCGGTAAGCCTGTGATGAATGTTGGCGTTCCTGTTAGTGATCTTTCTCTCTTCAGCAAACACCTATATCCTGGAACTGTCTCTGTCAACAGTACAGATTCGGAGGAACGTTTCAAATTGAAGATCTTGAGGGACACAGGGGCTTTTCAGTCAATAATATTGAAATCGACTGTGCCTAACATCACCTACACCAGGGAAACCGTCCTAATCACTGACTTCACTACTACCACTCCGTATCCGCTCGCCAGAGTCGACCTGGATTGTCCTTTCGTGACCGGTGAAGTCCAAGTCGCCATCAGGAAAAAGCCTTTTCCCATGTCTGGAGTGCAAATCCTCATATGCAATGACATGGCCGAGGATCTGCAACCTTCCAACCTGATCATCATGGACAAACCCCAGGTATGAGACTGTAGTGCACAACCCCATCTTAAAGTATGTTCCAGCAGAGGTTCAAGAAAATGATGAAGTTTCTCCTCCGGTTTTGGTGACCACCCGTGCACAAGCTGGACGCCCGCAACCAGCTGACTCTACTGCAACCGCTGTCCTTCAAGACCATCAGAACCTACCACCGAATCTTACTATGTTGGAGTTCCGTAAGTTACAGAGGGAAGATCTTTCATTAACACCATTATTCTTCTAGGCTGAGACTCAACCTGACAGTATCTCTGGGTTCTTCCTAGAGAATCAGTGGCTCTACCGCAGGTACAGACCCAGTAAGCTGAAGGAGGATGACGATTGGGCAAATGTCGAACAACTAGTGGTTCCCACCAGCCTACGGCCCGATATTCTACACCTGGCCAACGGAGCACTTTCTCACTATGGTTTTAACCACACCTATCACGGAATCAGACAAGACTACTACTGGCCAGGTATGGTAAAAGACGTCAAAAGTTAAGTGCAACAGTGTCATATATGTCAAATGGCAGGGAAACCTAACATCCCGATTTCCAAGGTTCCATTAATTCCCATCCAGGTGCCTGCGGAACCTTTCCACAGACTCATCATAGACTGTGTTGGTCCTTTACCCCGGACCAGTTCTGGCAACGCTTATATACTAACCATCCTGTGTCCAACCACCAGATTCCCCATAGCAGATCCTGTAAAGAACATTACGGCTGCTACTGTGGTGAAACACCTATTGAAGATCTTTACCCGATACGGATTTCCAAGGGAGGTTCAAAGTGACTGTGGCACCAACTTCACCAGTGATCTCTTCAAGAAGCCTCTGGAAGAGTTCAACATCACTCAGGTATTGTCCAGCCCCTATCATCCTGCTTCACAGGGTTCTCTTGAACGTACTCACCAAACGATTAAATCACTCCTAAAGAAACTTTGCAATGAAACCATGAAAGAATGGGATAAACAACTTGACATCATCATGTGCATTTTCAGAAGTCTCCCAAATGAGTCTCTAGGAGTATCTCCTTATGAGATGCTCTACGGACGTAGGTGCCGTACTCCTCTCAAAGCTTTTAAAGACTCTCTATGTAATGCCACCTTCAGTGACCCTTAGAATGTGCCCCAGTTTCTTCAAAACTTAAAGCACATTCTAGAGAGAGTTCGTAAATTTGCTAATGACAATCTATTGAAAGCTCAAGAGAAGATGGAGACTCATTTTGATCAACGCAGCAAAATCAGGAAATTTAAACCAGGAGACTTCGTGTTGGCATATTTTCCTATCCCAGGTTCTCCATTGCAAAATAAGTTTTCAGGACCTTACCGCATCAAGGAGTGCAGAAACAACCACAACTACGTTCTTGAGACTCCAGATAGGCGGCGGAGAACCCAGTTGTGCCACGTCAATCTTCTGAAGGAGTATAAAGGTATTCCCCCTACTGTGCTAATATCACTCTCCACTTTCAAAGATCCATACCTCCACAGTGAGACCTTCCCTGCTTCTCCTCCGGAAAGCTCTGACACTGAGTCAGTGCCTTCCAACTCGGAAATCCTTAATGATCTTCCTACAAATTTACAGGACTATAATAATGCTCCTCTGCTATGTTTTGATCCCATTCTCGCCTCTCCAGATATAACGAAGCCCTTCATCATCAAGGTCGACACCAGTGGTACCGGCATCGGGGGCGTCCTACTACAACAACGAGGCGAGGAGGTTCTTTCTGTCAGCTACTATAGCTACAAGTTGAAGCCCCATCAAAAGAACTACAGCACTATAGAAAATGAACTCCTCTCCAACGTCCTGAAACTGCAACATTTCGAACCTTACCTACAGGGAAGTCGGTCTATTACCATCTACTCGGACCACAATCCCTTAAGGTTCCTGCAACAGGCCCAGTTCAACAATCAACGTCTTCTATGCTGGGCTCTGTACTTGCAGAATTTTAATCTGGAGATCTACTTCATCAAGGGTACAGTCAACATCATAGCCGACGCCCTCTCCAGAGTCTACGAGGTAGAGACAGCTACTCCTACCTCTACACCAGCTACTGAAGTAACCTAACCTACTGATGTGATTTTTCACTTGAGGGATATCTCCTAAACATCTTTATAGATTGCCATGAAATTTTAACACAACGTTGCACTCAAATACGTGCATTTTTTTTATATACCTGTTATATACATGCTACACCTGTGACACATAAAAATCATGTTTTTTTAAACAGTGCCATCTGTTGGATGTAAAAGCAAAACACCCTGTAATCTCTGAAAGTTCTTCACCAATTGCTTTGGAATTTTGACACAATGTTCCATTTGAATACGTGCGTGTTTTTATATACCTACTATATAGAGGCCACAGAAGAGACAGGTAAATATTTTTTTTAAACAGCACCACCTGGTGGACATAAAAGCAACACACACTGTAATAAATATGTTACAATTCCATTTCATTGTTTCTGATTGCATTGATAATTTGAATTTTCATAGAATTCAATTTATTTCCATTTTGATTTAATTATTTTGTGTGACATTGCATTGGAATTAAGCTGTGTTGTTTATCATACCATTCATTTCGTGAGTATAGTTTATTTTTTTTTTTCATTGTTCTTCATTTCGTTTTTTAACTGTTCTTATTTTTCAGTGATGGGAACATCAGATCATTTGATGTTCTCAGTTTTCTGATGAGAACATCAGATCATTTGGGAACACATCAGACGAGGAAGTGGAGAATGGTGGGGAGGACGAGTGGATGGGAGTGGGGGACAGTAGGGAGGACGAGGGGATGGTAGAGAGGTAATGGTGGAGAGGACGAGGGGATGGGACAGTGGGGATGGTGGGGAGGACGAGGGGATGGGAGAGTGGGGATGGTGGGGAGGACGAGGGGATGGGAGAGTGGGGATGGTGGGGAGGACGAGGGGATGGGGGAGTGGGGATGGTGTGGAGGACGAGGGGATGGGAGAGTGGGGATGGTGGGGAGGACGAGGGGATGGGGGAGTGGGGATGGTGTGGAGGACGAGGGGATGGGAGAGTGGGGATGGTGGGGAAGACGAGGGGATGGGAGAGTGGGGATGGTGGGGAGGACGAGGGGACAGGGGAGTGGGGGATGGTGGGGAGGACGAGGGGATGGGGGAGTGGGGATGGTGTGGAGGACGAGGGGACGGGGGAGAGGAGAATGGTGGTGAGGACAAGGAGACAGGGGAGTGGGGGATGGTGGGGAGGACGAGTGGACAGGAGGAGGGGGGTGATTGGTGGGTAGGACGAGGAGACAGGGGAGAGGGAGATGGAGGGGATGACGAGGAGACGGGGGAATGAGAATGGTTCGGAGGACGAGGGACAGGGGATTGGGGGATTGTTTAGAGGACGAGGGGATGGGGAAGGAGGGAATGGTGGGGAGGGCGAGGGGATGGGGAATAATTGGGAAGACGAGGGGAGGGGGTGATGGTGGGTAGGATGAGGGGATGGGGGATGGAGGACGAGGGGACTGGGGAGTGGGGAATGGTGGGGAGGACGAGGTGACGGGGAATGGTAGAAGGACGAGGGGACAGTGAGGAAGGGTAAAGGTGGGGAAGACAGGGGAACAAGGGAGGTTTGCTGTGGCTCAGCCACAGGCATACAATGACAGTTTGTCGGCACTAACTAAAGCTCGAACCCCGGGTTCGTCCAACATACATGCACAGAAGGATTCCGCCTACATTTCACAGACGAGATAAAATGCCAGCTTCCTCAAGGAGAGAAGAGTCGATTCAGCCCATCAGAATTATAGGGCAGTAAATTTATTTGTGAGTGGTTCAGCAGGTAGTCCACTCTCATAAAGCAGGAGCACACACCGTCGAGGACCTGGATGGGACCTTTGTAAGTGATGCGGTGGTCTCACTAACGTTCTTTCAAACTCTTGCCAATATGTTTTAGATGAAAATAAAGTTGATATCATTCACTATCAATCACTATCTATCGGTAGTGATTGATATTAATCTGTATTAAGAATGGCTAGTGTTGTGCGGACAAGAATGTTCTACTAAATTTACAAAGGATCATTTTGTTGAATTTGAATGTAAAGAATAAATTTAGATGCTCTATAAAGAGTAGTTTCTTATTAAGAATAGAACATTAAGACATTGTTTAGAATTTGAGGTTACGCTGAACTTTTTTGTAAAAGGTCTCATCTCAGTAACATGTATTATGTATTGTCTCGCTCTGTAACATTTATTATGTATAAATACCATTATGCTCTGTTATGCAATATGCTCTGTTACATGTATTACGTACTTGTTACAGAGCGAGTAACGTAGTATTACACCTTCGAAATACAAATATAAACAATTGCCAACAGAGCCTAAACACCTACACAAACCATATCTAGACCTTTCTATGAACATAATTAAATTTATAACACTGTTAATAATAATCTGTTTCTGAGAAAATGCCGTTTTTCATTATATATTGAATTAGCATTGTAAAAAACTTTTATATGAATTGTTGTAGCACGGAGGAGTAAAGGAGCATTACATTTCCAATAATGGCCAACGGCGCCAGAACCCATGTCACTAACGCATCAAGGTCTATGCACAAAATTTTAATGTGTATTATAATTAATTTACATCCCAGAAAATTCCGCTTAAAATTATACAGGACGTTAATGTTAACGTAGGCGTCATTAATGTTAACGAAGGCGTCATTAATGTTAACGAAGGCGTCGGTAGATTCAGTCCCAGCTTGAACGAGCCTAACCTGAGAAGGGCTGAAGTCAGAGAACACAAGAGTTCCCGTCAGCCTCCAGATCCTATTGAGTGATCGTGATTGTGTGTCAAGCGTGTGTGTGTCAAGCGTGAGTGTGTCTCAAGCGTGATTGTGTGTCAAGCGTGATTGTGTTTCAAGCACGAGTGATTGTGTCAAGCGTGATTGTGTGTCAAGCGTGATTGTGTCAGAGGATAATTATGAAAAATTTCAGCCTCCTGGTTCATCCTTGACGCCAAGTGGACGTCTGGACGTCTCTTCCGCCTGGCAGCCGCCTGATCACGTTTTGTTTTGCGATTTGGATTTGATACTATTGTTTGGCAACCTTATTCCACGGTCCGGTTGTACACCGCCTGGCGCATATATCGCCTTGGGTCTCGGAACTGTTGATATAATTTTCTTTTGACGTTTTCTGGCTGGTTCTTCCAGCGGGATGACGGTGTCCGGCGCCTGTTTGGCCAAGAGGTGCCAGGGGTTGGTGGGCTCCAGATGTGCCCTCTGCCGTGATGGGCGGCTGGCTTCTGCTCTGCAGGGGGAGGGGGGGCACTGGCAGACTTTTGCGTTTTAGCTGGGAGCCGAGCTTGGTTTTAGTTACCCGGTGTTCTCTGTGAGGTGCAGGGATGGTGCTTGTCACCTTGAGGAACTCCTAGGGCACCCCAATCATCTGCCTGTCTGTGTTTCTTTTCCGCGATGCATATTAGTTTCCAGTGGTTGGCGTCACTCGTTTCGGGATTAGGTTTGGCGTTTCACCTTTCCTGGCCTTGCAATTAACCCGTAACGGGTACGCCGGGGCGCATTGGATCCCACGATCGTCGTTGCCTATAAATGAACATCAACATTATGACAAATTTCCAGCGATATGATAAGGTGTTGTGGAGATTTATTATGTAACTAAAATCGTGGCTCATAAATAGCATGCTCGGTTTTATGGTTATTAAACAAGAAGATGCTAAAATTTTCCAACTGCGTCTTGTTTTATTCACTATTGGAGGATATTCCAGGAAGTGTATTTAAACACATAATGCATACTGCTTCCTTCCTTGTGGGCGATATACGAAATACTACAACGTTATACACATACTACTGGATACTAACTTCACAGTTGTCGACATACTAGACGGATATAATTATACACATACTACATACTGCTTACTTTACAGTGAACGATACAGCAGAGGTGATTACCAAAAGTCAGTCATGCCTGACACTGAGACTGATTTGAAGTGGAGTTTGTGGTTTCATATATAAATAAAATACTCATTCTGGTATATAAATTTAGCTTGTAAATTACTTTTAGGTAATGTAGAGAAAGTTTGACAAACTATAAAACATCAGTCGATAAAACATCAAAGGAAAGTAGCTATGTTCATAATCTAATTTATATAGAAGCGGAAATACACTCAAGTGGTAGTATAGTATATACAATTGCATAGACGGTTAAATGCATCTGGCCCTGTTGATTTTCCAGATACTTTTCGATTTTTAAAGGTTGATAATTTACTAACAGAAATATTATATATATATATATATATATATATATATATATATATATATATATATATATATATATATATATATATATATATATAATATATATATATATATAATATATATATATCATATATATATCAATATATATATATCAATATATATATATATATCAATATATATATATATATCATATATATATATAAATATATATATATATATATATATATATATATATATATAATATATATATATATATATAATATATATATATATATATATATATATATATATATATATATATATATATATATATATATATATATATATATATATATATATATATATATATATATATATATTAGTATATTTTGGTAGCAGTCTTTCCTGTAGACATATATTATTAAATAAGACCGAAAAAGTAAGATTAATAATTCTAACACGAATTTTCTCAATCTTTCGTACATTACGCTTCACTGTTGGAGGTAAATCAAAAATCAATTCTCCAAAATTCTTTTTTATTTCTAGGAAAAATTCATTTTTATTTCTAGGAAACAAACATAGGAATGTGCCTAAATGCCAACAGCGACTGCCCAGACAGGTACAAGAGGAGTGTTGTTAACGCATATGTCGACCGTGCTCTCAGCCACAGCTCAGAATGGAAGCAAGTCGACGAAGAACTCTGTAGGGTAAGGCAGGTCCTAGTCAATAACGGCTTCTCCAATGGTTTCGTCGAAGACATCATAAGAAGGAAAGTGAAAAGCCATGCAACCTCTGAAGAGACAACTAACACAACACCTATACCCCCTATTAGACTATTTTACAGGAACTTCTTTTCCACAGCTCATAAAACGGAGGAAAGGGTCCTGAAAGATATTGTTAATAGAAACGTTATCCCAACAGACAAAAATCAGAGGATACAACTGACGATTTACTATAAAACCAGAAAAACGGCCAGCCTACTCATGAGAAACTCTCCAGACACAAAACAGAACGCTTTAAAAGAGACTAACGTCGTCTATGCCTTCAAATGCCCACTTGGGGACTGTAAGCTCCAAAAAACCCAGTATATAGGCAAGACAACAACATCTCTTTCTAGGCGTTTAACGATGCATAAGCAACAGGGCTCCATTAAGGAACATATAATCTCTTCCCACAAAGAAACCATCGCCAGAGAAATCCTAGTAAACAACACAGAAATCATCGATAGATACAGCGATAGCAGGCGGCTTGACGTTTGCTAGGCACTACACATCAAGAAGTCAACACCAGCAATCAACAGCCAATTATTGCACAACTATATTCTACCCACCTCAAGACTCCGCTCCAATATAGAAGCATCAAGAAATATGGACCAATAGGCTTTCTACAAACACTTCTATTCAATATCCATTGTTTCGTGTTCTGTCTTGTGTTGATGAAATTAATACCCTATTAATACTCTTGTTCTGCCTTGTGTTGATGAAATTAATACCCTATTAATACCACACTTTGTTCTGTCTTGTGTTAATGCCACATCACCCCTTCCACCTCACTCAAATGTAGATATAAAATCGGAGATACGTAAGTTCTATTCAGTTGTGTATTTGTGAACTAAAGTCTTTGAAAATGTAATAAGTTTTACGAAACGCGCCCGTGTCGCGTCAGACTAGAAATAAAAATGAATTTTGGAGAATTGATTTTTGATTTACCTCCAACAGTGAAGCGTAATGTACGAAAGATTGAGAAAATTCGTGTTAGAATTATTAATCTTACTTTTTCGGTCATATTTAATAATATATATATATATATATATATATATATATATATATATATTTATATATATATATATATATATATATATATATATATATATATATATATATATATATATATATATATATAACTGAAAACTCACACCCCAGAAGTGACTCGAACCCATACTCCCACAACTGGTATGTACAGGGACGCCTTAATCCGCTTGACCATCACGACCGGACATAAGGAAGTGATAGCCGAGGCTATATGAACCACTTCCCCGCCGGCACTCGGATGGTAATCTTGGGCATAGCATTTTATCAAATCACCTCATTCTTTGGGGCACACGTGAGGGACACAAATGCAAACAAGCCTGAATGGTCCCCAGGACTATATACAACTGAAAACTCACACCCCAGAAGTGACTCGAACCCATACTCCCACAACTGGTATGTACAGGGACGCCTTAATCCGCTTGACCATCACGACCGGACATAAGGAAGTGATAGCCGAGGCTATATGAACCACTTCCCCGCCGGCACTCGGATGGTAATCTTGGGCATAGCATTTTATCAAATCACCTCATTCTTTGGGGCACACGTGAGGAACACAAATGCAAACAAGCCTGAATGGTCCCCAGGACTATATACAACTGAAAACTCACACCCCAGAAGTGACTCGAACCCATACTCCCACAACTGGTATGTACAGGGACGCCTTAATCCGCTTGACCATCACGACCGGACATAAGGAAGTGATAGCCGAGGCTATATGAACCACTTCCCCGCCGGCACTCGGATGGTAATCTTGGGCATAGCATTTTATCAAATCACCTCATTCTTTGGGGCACACGTGAGGAACACAAATGCAAACAAGCCTGAATGGTCCCCAGGACTATATACAACTGAAAACTCACACCCCAGAAGTGACTCGAACCCATACTCCCACAACTGGTATGTACAGGGACGCCTTAATCCGCTTGACCATCACGACCGGACATAAGGAAGTGATAGCCGAGGCTATATGAACCACTTCCCCGCCGGCACTCGGATGGTAATCTTGGGCATAGCATTTTATCAAATCACCTCATTCTTTGGGGCACACGTGAGGAACACAAATGCAAACAAGCCTGAATGGTCCCCAGGACTATATACAACTGAAAACTCACACCCCAGAAGTGACTCGAACCCATACTCCCACAACTGGTATGTACAGGGACGCCTTAATCCGCTTGACCATCACGACCGGACATAAGGAAGTGATAGCCGAGGCTATATGAACCACTTCCCCGCCGGCACTCGGATGGTAATCTTGGGCATAGCATTTTATCAAATCACCTCATTCTTTGGGGCACACGTGAGGAACACAAATGCAAACAAGCCTGAATGGTCCCCAGGACTATATACAACTGAAAACTCACACCCCAGAAGTGACTCGAACCCATACTCCCACAACTGGTATGTACAGGGACGCCTTAATCCGCTTGACCATCACGACCGGACATAAGGAAGTGATAGCCGAGGCTATATGAACCACTTCCCCGCCGGCACTCGGATGGTAATCTTGGGCATAGCATTTTATCAAATCACCTCATTCTTTGGGGCACACGTGAGGAACACAAATGCAAACAAGCCTGAATGGTCCCCAGGACTATATACAACTGAAAACTCACACCCCAGAAGTGACTCGAACCCATACTCCCACAACTGGTATGTACAGGGACGCCTTAATCCGCTTGACCATCACGACCGGACATAAGGAAGTGATAGCCGAGGCTATATGAACCACTTCCCCGCCGGCACTCGGATGGTAATCTTGGGCATAGCATTTTATCAAATCACCTCATTCTTTGGGGCACACGTGAGGAACACAAATGCAAACAAGCCTGAATGGTCCCCAGGACTATATACAACTGAAAACTCACACCCCAGAAGTGACTCGAACCCATACTCCCACAACTGGTATGTACAGGGACGCCTTAATCCGCTTGACCATCACGACCGGACATAAGGAAGTGATAGCCGAGGCTATATGAACCACTTCCCCGCCGGCACTCGGATGGTAATCTTGGGCATAGCATTTTATCAAATCACCTCATTCTTTGGGGCACACGTGAGGAACACAAATGCAAACAAGCCTGAATGGTCCCCAGGACTATATACAACTGAAAACTCACACCCCAGAAGTGACTCGAACCCATACTCCCACAACTGGTATGTACAGGGACGCCTTAATCCGCTTGACCATCACGACCGGACATAAGGAAGTGATAGCCGAGGCTATATGAACCACTTCCCCGCCGGCACTCGGATGGTAATCTTGGGCATAGCATTTTATCAAATCACCTCATTCTTTGGGGCACACGTGAGGAACACAAATGCAAACAAGCCTGAATGGTCCCCAGGACTACATACAACTGAAAACTCACACCCCAGAAGTGACTCGAACCCATACTCCCACAACTGGTATGTACAGGGACGCCTTAATCCGCTTGACCATCACGACCGGACATAAGGAAGTGATAGCCATCACTTCCCATGTCCCAACTAGCCATGGTCAAGCGGATTAAGGCGTCCCTGTACATACCAGTTGTGGGAGTATGGGTTCGAGTCACTACTGGGGTGTGAGTTTTCAGTTGTATATAGTCCTGGGGACCATTCAGGCTTGTTTGCATTTGTGTTCCTCACGTGTGCCCCAAAGAATGAGGTGATTTGATAAAATGCTATGCCCAAGATTACCATCCGAGTGCCGGCGGGGAAGTGGTTCATATAGCCTCGGCTATCACTTCCTTATGTCCGGTCGTGATGGTCAAGCGGATTAAGGCGTCCCTGTACATACCAGTTGTGGGAGTATGGGTTCGAGTCACTTCTGGGGTGTGAGTTTTCAGTTGTATATAGTCCTGGGGACCATTCAGGCTTGTTTGCATTTGTGTTCCTCACGTGTGCCCCAAAGAATGAGGTGATTTGATAAAATGCTATGCCCAAGATTACCATCCGAGTGCCGGCGGGGAAGTGGTTCATATAGCCTCGGCTATCACTTCCTTATGTCCGGTCGTGATGGTCAAGCGGATTAAGGCGTCCCTGTACATACCAGTTGTGGGAGTATGGGTTCGAGTCACTTCTGGGGTGTGAGTTTTCAGTTGTATATAGTCCTGGGGACCATTCAGGCTTGTTTGCATTTGTGTTCCTCACGTGTGCCCCAAAGAATGAGGTGATTTGATAAAATGCTATGCCCAAGATTACCATCCGAGTGCCGGCGGGGAAGTGGTTCATATAGCCTCGGCTATCACTTCCTTATGTCCGGTCGTGATGGTCAAGCGGATTAAGGCGTCCCTGTACATACCAGTTGTGGGAGTATGGGTTCGAGTCACTTCTGGGGTGTGAGTTTTCAGTTGTATATAGTCCTGGGGACCATTCAGGCTTGTTTGCATTTGTGTTCCTCACGTGTGCCCCAAAGAATGAGGTGATTTGATAAAATGCTATGCCCAAGATTACCATCCGAGTGCCGGCGGGGAAGTGGTTCATATAGCCTCGGCTATCACTTCCTTATGTCCGGTCGTGATGGTCAAGCGGATTAAGGCGTCCCTGTACATACCAGTTGTGGGAGTATGGGTTCGAGTCACTTCTGGGGTGTGAGTTTTCAGTTGTATATAGTCCTGGGGACCATTCAGGCTTGTTTGCATATATATATATATATATATATATATATATATATATATATATATATATATATATATATATATCAAGCACCTCCCAGAAAAAAAGGCAATAATTAAATTAGACTTTAAAAATGCCTTCAACCAGGTAAAAGGGATGTGGTGCTGGAAGCAGTTCGAACAAGCTTTCCTTCTCTACTCCCCTTCGTCTCAGCAGGGTACAGTAGGGAATCGACGCTGCTGTTTGGGGAACATGAAGTTGTTTCTGCAGAGGGTGTCCAGCAGGGAGACCCACTTGCCCCTTTTCTTTTTTGCATGGCTGTTAAAGAGGTCACAAGCAGGTTGACCAGCGAACTCAACATCTGGTTCCTGGACGATGGCACCCTGGCAGGGACACAGGAGTCCCTGCTAGAAGATCTACAGCTGGTGAAATCTAAGGGAGAGGAGTTAGGACTCACCCTAAACCCATTAAAGTGTGAAATCATCTCATCTAGCCAACCAATCATAGATGCAGTGCGAACCATATTGCCAGGAGCCCAAGTGATCGCTCCCACCGACAGTGTGCTGCTAGGGGCACCTCTGGGCTCGAGCGCCATTGAGGTAGTCTTCGAAGAAAAGCTGAACGACTTGAGGAGGATGGAGGGAAGAATAGGGGCTTTGGACGCCCACGATGCTTTGTACCTTCTCACAAGGTGCCTGGCTTTGCCCAGACTGACCTATTTCCTAAGGTGTGCTCCCTCCTTCGACAGCCCAAAATTAACAGAATATGACACACTCCTAAGGTCAATAACCGTGAAAGTGTTAAACCTCTCCCTGCAAGATAACCAATGGGACCAAGCAACGCTCCCAGTTAGACTCGGGGGGATAGGTATTCGCAAGGCGACACAGTTAGCATTGCCAGCATTTTTATCCTCGACCAGTGCAACAGGTGAATTAGTTAAGGAAATACTACCGGAACACCTAATAGACTCCATTGGGATTCATGATCCCAAATTCGCGGAAGGAGCTGGTCAGTGGGACACGCTTGTCAACTCTCATCCTCGACCGACTTTTCCAAATGACTGCAAACAGTCCAAATGGGTTAGCCCCATAGTGGAGAACATCGCCACATCATTGCTGGAGGCAGCTTCCAGGAAGGACAAAGCGCGTCTTCTAGCTGTGCAAGCGCCCCATGCAGGGGACTTCCTGTTGGCAGTCCCTAATTCCGCCTTGGGCACCCGCCTGGACCATCGGACCCAAAGTATTGGTGTTGCTCTGCGCCTTGCCGCCCCTCTCTCCACCGAGCACCGGTGTATTTGCGGCCATGCACGGGCAGACCAATACGGCAGCCATGGTCTCATCTGTCGTAAGACACAGGGAAAGATTGCCAGACATGAAGCAGTCAATGACATCATCAAGAGAAGTTTGGCTTCAGCTGGGTGCCCAGCACAAAGGGAACCTCAGTTGTGCAGGCCTGACAACAGTCAAAAACGCCCAGATGGAGTCACCCTGCAGCCGTGGAGGGAAGGTAAACAGGTCGTGTGGGACTACACGTGTGCATCCACATTGGCTGATACCTATCTACCTTACAGCGCAGCTGAGGGAGGCGGGGCGGCCACCTTCAGGGAGAGCCAGAAAACTAACAAGTACAGGGACCTAGAACGTTGTTACAGGTTCGTGCCAATAGGCTCTGAGACTCTGGGCGCCTGGGGTAAATGTGCACTTAAGTTCCTGAAGGAGCTGGGCGAGGAACTCATTGGGAAGACTAGAGACCCAAGAGCGGCCAGTTTTATGTTCCAGCGCCTCAGTGTCGCTGTTCAGAGGGGAAATGCTTGCTGTATCTTGGGTACGCACCCGACCCCCGAGGAGCTGGACGAGGTCTTCGAACACTGATTGGTATATTGTTATATAAGTGTGTGTTTTCTGTAAACTGTAGCATTGCAATAAAATCAAAAAAAAAAAATAATAGGGGTGGTAGGAGAGGAAAAGATTAAAGTATTCAGTGAGAATCCACAAGGTCTTCTCTGAACACTATTTATTTTCTTCTTCAAGGATGTGGGTCCCTTTAATTAAATCAGTGGTGGTACCCCTATATAATATATATATATATATATATATATATATATATATATATATATATATATATATATATATATATATATATATATATATATATATATATACAGTATATATATATATATATATATATATATATATATATATATATATATATATATATATATATATATATATATATATATATTTTATGCAAGGTCATACAGTTACAAATCTGATTTTATACAAAAAATTAACATTAAGAGGACACAAAAAAAAGTTCGCTTCCAAGAGGCTGTAGATACCCTCGAACTCCTCCGACGCCGGGCAGGAACCGAGGATGCAGCGAGCATTCCCCCTCTGGACCGCGACACTGAAGCGCTGAAAGAGAAAACTTGCCACTCTAGGGGTCTCTTGTGGTGTCAATGAGCTTGGAACCAAGATCCTTAACAAACCTTCTTGCACTCTCTTCCCATGGGCCTAGGGTCTCAGATTCAAGTTCAAGTTCAAGTATGTTTATTGAGATAAGAAATACATATCAAAGGGATAGAGTAGCTTAGGCTATTTCTACCCCCCTTCCAATGTTTCTACCCCCCTTCCCCTGAGACCAATAGGGTCTCAGATCCTATTGGAACGAAGTTGTACTGATGATCTAATTTCCTGTACTTGGCTGACTTGTCTCTTTCTCTGTCTGTCGCCGCGGCTCCTGCCGTGCCGGCAGAGAGGTTGATGTATGTGGTTGCCAGGGTGAATACGCAAGTATAGTTCCATGGCAACTGTTTGCCACCCTTCCACGGACGCAGTGTGATACCGTCTGGTCGGCCGGCAAAGCTAACAGAGTCACGGTTCAGTAGGTTGCGGGGCTCTCTCTCCGCTGGACACTGAACAGAGGCAAGGCTTCTTTTAATGATATCATTGACTTCGTCGTGTCTAGTGTGCCAACTACCAGATTTTCGACAATGCAGGCCATGCAATCCATATCCATATTCGTCAGCATCTGCCTCGCCGGAAATACACCTATGAACAGTGTGGATTGGGGCAGCATGACGGATAGCGACTGCAATACTATATATATATATATATATATATATATATATATATATATATATATATATATATATATATATATATATATATATATATATATATATATATGTCGTACCTAATAGCCAGAACGCACTTCTCAGCCTACTATTCAAGGCCCGATTTGCCTAATAAGCCAAGTTTTCATGAATTAATGTTTTTTCGTCTACCTAACCTACCTAACCTAACCTAACCTAGCTTTTTTTGGCTACCTAACCTAACCTTACCTATAAATATAGGTTCGGTTAGGTTAGGTAGGGTTGGTTAGGTTCGGTCATATATCTACGTTAATTTTAACTCCAATAAAAAAAATTGACCACATACATAGAGAAAAGGGTTGCTTTATCATTTCATAAGAAAAAAATTATAGTAAATATATTAATTCAGGAAAACTTGGCTTATTAGGCAAATCGGGCCTTGAATAGTAGGCTGAGAAGTGAGTTCTGGCTACTAGGTACGACATACATATATATATATATATATATATATATATATATATATATATATATATATATATATATATATATATATATATATATATATATATATATATATATAATCCAGGGTTCCTGCCCGCCATCTGAGGAGCTGGAGGAACTCGACAACCTATGACAACCATCTTTGTAACCCATATGTAACTCCTTTTTTGTAACAAAGTTCAAATAAAGTAAATATATATATATGTACATACAAAAGAATGGGGGTGGTAGGAGAAGATAATATTAGTGTTCAGTGAGAGACCACAAGGTCTCCTCTGAATACTTTTTATTTTCTTCTCCGAGGCTATGGGTCCCCACATTGGCACCAGAGGTGGTACCCTCACAAACTTTTATATATATATATATATATATATATATATATATATATATATATATATATATATATATATTTTATATAAAAGTTTGTGAGGGTACCACCTCTGGTGCCAATGTGGGGACCCATAGCCTCGGAGAAGAAAATAAAAAGTATTCAGAGGAGACCTTGTGGTCTCTCACTGAACACTAATATTATCTTCTCCTACCACCCCCATTCTTTTGTATGTACATATATATATATTTACTTTATTTGAACTTTGTTACAAAAAAGGAGTTACATATGGGTTACAAAGATGGTTGTCATAGGTTGTCGAGTTCCTCCAGCTCCTCAGATGGCGGGCAGGAACCCTGGATGCAGTGCGCATTTCCCCTCTGTATCGCCACACTGAGGCGCTGGAAAAGAAAGCTTGCAGCTCTCGGGTCCCTTGTTGTTTCAATGAGCCTAGAACCCAGTTCCTTCAAAAAACTGGTAGCACTTTTACCCCAGGCGCCGAGCGTCTCAGAAGCAATGGGGACAAAATTGTAGTGGTGATCCAGTTCTCTATACTTACGGGATTTGGCTGCTTCCCTGTGGGTGGCAGCGCCACCTGGTTGTGCAACACTGAGGTTAATGTAGGTGTTAGCCAGGGTTGATACGCACGTGTAGTCCCATACCAACTGCTTGCCATTCTTCCAGGGGTTCACTGTGATACCATCCGGGCGACCAATAAGAGCATCAGAGTTACGGGGCGTTAGGTAACGGGGCTCTCTTTCAGCTGGGCATCCAGCTGTAGTGAGGCTCCTCTTGATGATGTCGTTAACTTCACTGTGCCTCGAGTGCCATCCCCCTGTGCTTTGGCAGAGTAGGCCATGGTGACCGTACCTGTCAGCCACCACCTCGCCGCAAATACACCTATATCTGGTGTGGATTGGGGCAGCAAGGCGGAGGGCCACAGCAATTCGGAGGGCGTGTGGTGTGAGACGCGTGCCAGTTGCCGACATTGGGGTTGCTAACAGGAAATCCCCTGCATGTGGTGCTGCTACTGCTGTGAGGCGAGCAATGTCGTGTTGTGTTGTTGCAGCACCCAGGCACTCTGCAGCAACTTGGTCTACAATGGGACCATCCCAGCTGGATTGCTTGTGGGATTTTGGGGATGGTGGTTGAGGTGATTGGCCTGCACGAGAGGCCCACTCTGTGGCACAGCGTGTAAAATTGGGATCATGTACACCTGCCAGCTGATGTAAGTGGGCAGGTAGAATTTCCTTCACAAGGTCGTCGGATGCTGATAAGGAGGACAGGAAGGCTGGAACAGCGATTTGCGTTGCTGTTCGAACTCCGAGGCCCCCAAGTCTTACGGGAAGAGAGGCTTGTTTCCACTGTAGGTCATCGAGAGAGAGGTTAAGGGCTTTTTCTAGCATTGATTTCAGTAACCGGTCATACTCACTTAGTTTTTGGCTACTGTAAGATGGTGAACACCTCAGAAAGTAGGTTAACCTGGGGAGGGACAGACATCTGGTGATGAGGTAGAGTGCATCATGAGCATCAACATCCTCAATCCTCCCATCCATCCTCTTAAGGTCGGCGATTTTCTTATCAAGGACCTCATCGATGGCTTTCAACCCCAGGGGAGCTCCTAGGAGTGTGCTGTCTTCAGGTTTAGTTTTATGGATATTTGGCAGAAGACCCTCTATTCTCTCTACGATGCCCTGGTTGGAACATATTATTTCACATTTAGAAGGGTTCAGGGTGAGGCCTAAAACTGCACCTTGCTCCTGGATTTTTCTGATGTCCTCCAGGAGGGAGTCTTGGGAACCAGCTAGGGTACCATCATCCAAGAACCAGATGTTAAGCTCGCTGGACAGGACCTCTGTGACTTGTTTGATGACTAAGCAGAAAAGGAGAGGAGCGAGGGGGTCACCCTGTTGGACGCCTTCTCGCGAGTCAATTTCATGTTCGCCAAAAAGTAGCTTAAGATCCATACTAGTAGCATGAATGTACAAAAGGGTAGAGGGAAGGGAAATGACTATGAACCGCACGGAGTACAGCATCCCTCCGCACCAAATTGAAGGCATTTTTGAAATCTAGCTTGATAAGGGCCTTTTCGTCTGTGATGTTGGCGATGAAGGCTCGAGCTGCATGGGCTGCCGCCTCACACCCTTGTGGAATGCCAAACCCGAGCTGTTTTGGCTTCAGCATGTTGGCCGCTGCATCACTAACTGTTCTTGCAGCTGCCTTTGCGACGAGACGCCGGAGAGAATTGCCCACAGCTATTGGCCTGATCCCTCCATCCTTTTTCTTTAGAGCACAGAGAGATGCTCCAAAAAAGATAGGTCTTATGGACGCTGGTATGTTGCCAGCTAGACATGTGTTGGTGAATCTGGTTAGTTCCACCAAGAGGTTCTTTGCAATGTCACCCAGTGCAGGGTTGAGCATTTGCTTGAGGTGGTTGGGTTTTAGTCCTGTGAACCCACCTGCTGATCCTGTAGGGAAGGACATGGCTGCTTTATGGACCACAGATTCAGCCACCCAGAGAGGTTCTGCTCCGGTAGCCCCCACTTGTACAATGTCGTCCTCACGCGGAGCCCTGGGTGGGTGTTTCTCCCTTAGGGCTTGAGCTGTTGCGGCATCTCTGTCGGCAATTGAGTCCTCACTGGTGATGACGTATTGCGCCAATAGTGTTTCCTTCTTCTATTTTCTTGGTGACTGATGTTCTGATTTTTGATGTCTCGGATATGCCACTGTTGCTCTTCCTGCCGTGGGTGTTTCTCGCGCGAGTGGGAAGGCGCACCTGGTTGTCCTCCCTGGGAAAATCATTTATAGCTTTGATGACTGAGGCAGCTAAGGTTTTGTCTCTCCTTGCAGGGGTGGCTAGACGTATGTTGTCAAACATTAGGAGGTTGTGCCATGCTTGGGTCGTTCCAGGAGAGTCGTTGACCTTTCTCAGGAGGGCAGATAATTTGGCTGCTGCATGGGGGCGGGCTGCTTTAGGGATGTGTTGCAAGGTTCTGGCCGATGTTGCTTTGATAGCTTCTAATAAATTTTCTGTGGGAATGAAGGTCTGGGAGGTGTTTTGCCTTACGGGCGGTGTGGGCTGTTGATTGGTGTTCTCCCTGGGAGGGCGCCCAGAACCCAAACACCTGGCTCCGTCGTGGTAATGAATGCGCACATTATCGTCACTCAACCGGATATAGCATACCCGGTCACACGTCTGACATCTACCTTGTCTACCCCTGTTTGATGGCTCATCTTGGCTTGGAGAAGCCTGGCTATCTGTTGGGAGCTGCGACATGGGCGGGCGCTGGGCTGGCGCTGGGCGGGCGCTGGGCGGGAAGGTGGACGGCGGGTGGAGACTGGAGGGTGGGCGGCGGTTGGAGGCTGGGGGGGGTGATCAGCTGGCCGTGGCACTTACTACTCAGGTGGGTGGTAATACATATACCACCTCTATACAAAGTGTGGGTATACACCCACTACACAATATGTGGGTATACATTGGGTGGGTGGGTAGCGTAGACACACATGGGAGCCTCCCGGCCTCTATGGGCGGGTGGCAAGGTGGCCTCGTGGGTGGGGAGGCGACGTGGTGGGGTGGGTAGGAGGGGGAAGAGCAGGTACTTCCCGGCCTGGGCGCTGGGTGGGGGCGGGGGTCAGGGCGACACTAACACTGGTATAATTTCCCCGTATATCACTGCACAATAATGAATGAATCACACACTTGTAATCTGACTCACTGCACGTGTGATGTACTCACAATATGATAGATATGTTGCGCCAATTATCGCTGACAACGTAACTTGTTCAACAAAACTTTCAAAAAAGAAAAACACAAAACACTGTTTGGCACACGCGTAACCCCCACCTCTCTCTCCTGACCACACAACACCTGCAGGGTCCATCCTGGCCCCTCACTCCAGCCTCCATGACTCCACACTGCCAACCCACCTGTTTTGATAAGTTTTCACATAGATGGTACACCGTAGGCACTTCCGGCCACTCCCACGTCTGCTTGGTGTATTCACGGTGAATATGGTTGAGTCTTGGTACGGTGAGGCCAAGATGTCTCAGGGTAATGGCTGAGAAGGCAGCAGCTCCTCCGCCACACGTCCGTCCCCTAGGCCTCTCCCTCGTATATATATTGCTATTATATATATATATATATATATATATATATATATATATATATATATATATATATATATATATATATATATATATATATATATATATATATATATATATATATATATAATTATATTTCAAACTGTTACACCAAGATAGAGCTCTCTGGTTCTGAAATCATTTTAAAAGCGAATTTGTGTCATGTACATGGTTTTGAGAACATTGTTATCTAGCATAGCTCCGAGTCAAATGAATCCGAGACTTTTACAGATTTTTAAAATTTGCCAAAATATTATGTAAGCAGGAATTTGCAGTTCTGTCGATATGCAATCTTCATTTTAAATATTCTCTCTGTAGTATTCCAGGCAATTATGATGTGCTCAGCAAAACTGGTCTTAATTCCCAAACATCACAGAGCACGAAATTGCGGAACGGAACTCAGAATTCTTTTTCGTGTCCCAATAACTCATTAGTAAAGGGATAAAACCTGATAAATTAAAGGAAATTGAGTCCAAACCAGTTTAGAGCGCTTCTATCAGCGTAATCCTGGAGTCAAACTTATTAATTTTCGAAATAGATTTGAATATTTTAGACTCAACGTCGCCTAAATAATATTTTAATTACTTGAGGAAAAATTAGAGAGGGAAAAACACTATTGAGTATCGAAAGCCAATTATTGTTATGGAAAAGTCCGTCGGAATTGGTGAGTGTGTAAAACAGGCAAATGGCATCAGAATGTCTGTGAACGGGATGGTTGGGTAGTTTAGTTCCTACTCTCACCTTATCTGATTGTTATGGAAGATATTTTGGGTTAATTCAGTTCTTGCTTTGCTTTAATTTGCTATTTGCTTTTATCTGTCTGTCTGTCTGCCCCTCTCTCTCTCTCTTTCTCTCTCTCTCTCTCTCTTTCTCTCTCTCTCTCTCTCTCTCTCTCTCTCTCTCTCTCTCTCTCTCTCTCTCTCTCTCTCTCTCTCTCTCTCTCTCTCTCTCTCTCTCTCTCTGTCTGTCTGTCTGTCTGTCTGCCCCTCTCTCTCTCTCTCTCTCTCTCTCTCTCTCTCTCTCTCTCTCTCTCTCTCTCTCTCTCTCTCTCTCTCTCTCTCTCTCTCTCTCTCTCTCTCTCTTTCTCTCTCTCTCTCCCTCTCTCTCTGTCTGTCTGTCTGTCTGTCTGTCTGTCTGTCTGTCTCTCTCTCTCTCTCTCTCTCTCTCTCTCTCTCTCTCTCTCTCTCTCTCTCTCTCTCTCTCTCTCTCTCTCTCTCATTTATAATTAATCAATCTTTCAATCATTCCTTCAATCTCTGACTCTCTGATTGATTTACCTTACTTCATTCGTGAAAAATCAATGTATGGTCAAATTAAAAATCACCGGCTTGAAAAACTATTCATAAACTCTGGATGATTGTAGATATTGTTGATAACACCTCTGACTTTTGCTCCTCTGCTCTTTCAGGATATTATTTCCCAAGGATCTGATATCAGCTTCTCACTCTGGATATGCAGATATTCTGTGGGAATATTCCTAGAAATATAAATTCAGATAAGAGTGTAAAAAATATATAAATGGTCTTGTATTCAACTATGATGTTTTCAAAACCAGAAAAAGAAATAGATTCGAAAACTATTTGATCTACGTAATAATCCTGCTCTGCTGGAGCATTGGTTAAAAACAAATGTATTCGACAGCCTTGATAAAAAATAGGTTTGATGGGTCTTTTTACTCTCTTAGCCCTGAAATGTCTGATGAATGTTTGGGGCCATGAAGACCCTATGGCGATACAACAGTTGAATGGAATAGCAAGATGCGATGTAAAGTTGATGTTGTTCATGCGTATTAGGGCGTATTTCAGCTGTAGTTATCTCCAATGGTGCTCGGCGGTATTTACTTCTATTTGGGCTTATGCCTGGTTTTACGAGCAACATCAATAGTGTGAAAGTATATTGGAGATAGAGTAACATCTACTGTAGCTGTGATGAGGAGTCGAACCTGGGGGTTACCAGATGCACGCTCTAGAAGACTACACCATGACATGGTCAAAAGAATTACAACCTGGGGAACTACTGCACCGTCGAGGATTCCCGAGGCTTTCACAGAAGCCGAGCCAATGTTTCACACAATTCCCCTCATGCACTCTGGTTCTGTAATTCAGACCTTCTACACTCTGAGGCCCCTTTTTCAATATATATTGATATATAAATGAGATATTTCGGCTCCTGTGGATTATTCACTCATATATCATGATAATATGATTTGTTTGTGTATTTATGTAGATATCCTTCATAAACTTTCAGAAATTGTTATATAACACTGCTGTATATGATAAAAATAATATCAACAATAGAAATCTGTAAACAAATGGAAATGGAATATTATAAGATTGACCATTTTATCATTGATGAACTAAATGGTCACATCTGTGGGTATAGTATTATTAGTGATGATGACCAGTCCGGATATATATTTCTAACAAGTTTTCCTTCAATATTCCTCACAAGTGGCTATTGCTAGTGATGGCTGTATCCTCCCTACTTTAATCTAAGCTCAGTTTAAGTCTTAGTTAGGTTTAAGTGCCTGCTGACACTTTATTTGTTGGTATATATTGTCCAACTAGTGCAACTGGTCTAAGCATCTTTTTACAATTCATCAGATGACTTTTTATATTGGTCATATTTGGACTAGTTTGAACGTAAGGTGAGAGCGTCCTTCTTAAAACTGATTGGAAAAGAGGCACAACAGGCGGAATAATTCAGAGTACTTGTTAAATGGCAGAGTGTCTCTAACAGAACGATGCTCGAGGCAGCGACATCAATCAACTATGCTGATTAGGATAGAGAAATACAATTTTTGAGACCAAAAATTATGCAATATACCAGAACATTTAGTTATGAGCCTTGGTGTTCAATTAGAAAATAAACTCTCTATGCAAAAGGATTACGAATAATCATTGCAAAATTCCTCTTAGTCCCGTATTATATGAGTTGGATTCATAGTAAACATTTATGTTCGTATTATTTGAGTTGGATTCATAGTAAACATTTATGTTCTGAATAGGTAAGATTGATGTATGCTTACTAATGCTCTGATAGAACTGTTTACACATTTCTCCTAATGTTAAATACCTACAATCTGAAATACTCTTCGTATTAAAAAATATATATGATGAAAAAAATAATTTATGGAGTCCTTTTAGCATCTGTTTTGACAGCCTAAATAATTGGACGACGAAACAATAATAATTTACGTGAACAAATCCACAACGGCCGTGACGAGGATTCGAACCTGCGTCCGGGAGCATCCCAGACACTGCCTTAATCGACTGAGCTACAACAGGCTTAAAAGAGTTGAAACCGAAATTCTACTGAACTTACTGGATCCCGTAGCCTCTCCGAGGCACAAACCAGGGTTTTACACAAGTCCCCCCCTGCACCCGAGCTATGTCTATAGGCCGTTCTCCCTCTTCGCCCTTACATGATTACACACAGAGATCACATTAACGTGATGTATCAAAGCTACCTGAGCTACCTGTCGTAGCTCAGTCGATTAAGGCAGTGTCTGGGATGCTCCCGGACGCAGGTTCGAATCCTCGTCTCGGCCCTTGTGGATTTGTTCATTTGATGCATCACGTTAGTGTGATCTCTGTGTGTAATAATTTACGTGTCCTAAAGGCTTCTCTCCTCTGAGGTATTGATATATGTAGGAAATTCAAAAATACTTGATCCCTTTCCAAAGACCTGATCTTATTACTCAACTGACAATTACAGAACCAATGCCCTTATCACGCAATAAAATAAATAAGCTGATTACATTATGATTGACTTTCCAGCAAATGAACTAGAAGTTAACATTCTCCTACAAACCTGGCTACATATGGATGGTATGAAGTCCCTTTACGGTGAATAACATTCAGTATTACAATTCACAAGGTAGCTCAGTTATCACTCTGATGCTCAAGGCTTCCATAGACGTTCTGGCATTCCTTGGATAAACTTTTGGACATATTAATAGAAACCAATTGGTGAGTCATATGCGGGGGACGATTCCAAGACTTACTTTCCCATCACGCATGGGACTTACGAAACGCAGCAAATCTCTTGATGAAGCTGAACGCGACAAAATTTACAAAGTTGCCATACAAAAAAATTTCTTTCACAGCTCGATAATTACATCTTTTTTATAAGAAATGCAAAATTGCTGTTAAATGGAGCATCGCCCACTCTGAAAATGTATAATTATATTATTGAATCAAACAATGTTGTCGTTTTTAGTCCCTTATTATTTGGTGTCAATCTTCAGTTATCAGTTATCTTATGGCTAATGATATATATTGTTTTGTGCTGATGATTTAAATATATTAGCAAGAAGTTAAGATGCTATGGAAAAATGTATAGAGATATGTGAATGATGTGCAGAATTCTTATTCACGTTCAATCCTGGGAACTGTGAAATAGCTGTAATTAATAACTAATGGACTAATTTTATCTATTTCTCAAACTATTAGTTCTAGGCAGAACAATTCTAGTAAAATCCTATGAAAAGTATCAGTCACATTATATCTTCAAATGACAAATTTGTTCATGTGTCTGATACTGTGAGAGACTTGAAAGTCACACAAATGTCATCTCTAGTGAAACTTACCAACAGTAAATCTGGTCGTGAGTAAAGCTATTAAAAACACTTTAGTATTGAATGGTCATGACCTTCAAAATGCTGATTTTGACGAGGTAAATTGTGTCTAACTAAAAATGGTTAAGATACATCTGCCTCCTGCCTAATACCCACACACTGCCTCCTGCCTAATACCCACTCACTGCCTCCTGCCTAATACCCACACACTCACTGTCTCCTGCTTAATATCCACACACTCACTGTCTCCTGCTTAATATCCACACACTCACTGCCTCCTGCCTAATACCCACACACTGCCTCCTGCCTAATACCCACTCACTGCCTCCTGCCTAATATCCACACACTCACTGTCTCCTGCTTAATATCCACACACTCACTGTCTCCTGCTTAATATCCACACACTCACTGCCTCCTGCCTAATATCCACACACTGCCTCCTGCCTAATACCCACTCACTGCCTCCTGCCTAATATCCACACACTCACTGTCTCCTGCTTAATATCCACACACTCACTGTCTCCTGCCTAATATCCACACACTCAATGCCTCATGCCTAATATCTACACACTCACTGCCTCCTGCCTAATATCCACACACTCACTGCCTCCTGCCTAATATCCACACACTCACTGTCTCCTGCCTAATATCCACACACTCACTGTCTCCTGCCTAATATCCACACACTCACTGCCTCATGCCTAATATCCACACACTCACTGCCTCATGCCTAATATCCACACACTCACTGGTTTTTGCCTAATATCCACAAATACACTCTGCATCCTACCTAATATCCACACACTTACTCTCTCTCCTGTCAAATATCCACACACTCACTGCCTCCTGCTTAATATCCACACACTCACTGTCTCCTGTCTAATATCCACACACTCACGGTCTCCTGCCTAATATCCACACACACACACACACTGTATACAGTCTAATATCCACACACTCACTGTCTCTTGCCTAATATCCACACACTCACTGTCTCTAGCCTAATATCCACACACTCTATGTCTTCTGCCTAATATCCACATCCAAACTTGAACAAATAAACAAACAATAAAATACAGCAAACAGCAGCAGCTTTTTCTATTCAGCTGGTCTCATATCCTTGTCCCTTCAAGGTTTACTAAAAATTACAATTTGTAGGAAGTCTACAGTATAATTTAAAACAACAAGCCAGGAGGTCTAGAGTATAAGGTAATGCAACAAGCCAGGAGGTCTAGAGTATAAGGTAATGCAACAAGCCAGGAGGTCTAGAGTATAAGGTAATGCAACAAGCCAGGAGGTCTAGAGTATAAAGTAATGCAACAAGCCAGGAGGTCTAGAGTATAAGGTAAGGGCGGGATTTTATTTTGTTGACTATTACACATTGGGTTCTGTTGGTCAGGAAATTGTAGATCCATCTGCCTATTTTTCCCGTAATTCCTTTTGAACGCATTTTATGTGCAATAACACCATGGTCACATTTATCAAAAGCTTTTGCGAAATCTGTGTAAATTACATCAGCGTTTTGTTTGTCTTCCATAGCATCTAATGTCATATCATAGTGCCCCAGCAACTGCGACAGGCAAGAGCGCCCTGTTCTGAAACCATGTTGTCCGGGGTTATGGAGATGCTGTGATTCCATGTATTTTGTGATCTTACTTCTTAGCACTCTCTCAAATTTTTTTATGATGTGCGATGTTAGTGCTATCGGTCTGTAATTTTTGGCCTCTGCCTTATTTCCTCCTCTATGAAGTGGTGCTATCTCTGCTGTTTTTAGTATGTCAGGGATAACGCCAGTATCTAGGCTTTGTCTCCACAGAATGTGGAGGGCTTGCGATAGTGTTTTTTTACAGTTCTTGATGAATATGGAGTTCCAAGAATCCGGGCCTGGTGCAGAGTGCATAGGCATACTGTTTATGGCTTCTTCAAAATCCAGTGGGGATAGGGTGACGTCTGATATATGAGTTGATGTTGGTATCATATCCATGAATAATTCATTTGGGTTATCAATCTTAAGTGCGTTTAATGGCTCGCTGAAAACATAGTTGTACTGCTTCCTCAGTAACTCGCTCATTTCTTAGTTGTCATCGGTGAAAGTTCCATCTCCCTTTCGGAGGGGCTCGATACTAGATGTGGTTTTTTATCTTGATTTTGCATAGGAGAAAAAATATTTCGGGTTTCTCTCTATTTCAATAATGGCCTTTTGCTCTCTTTGCCTCTCCTGGGTTTTGTATGACTCTTGTAGCTTGAGTTCAATTGTTTCTACTTCTCTACCTAACCTTCTTCGCCGTTCTTGAGATAGGGTGCGACTCTCAAGTTGTTCCGCGATTCGTTTTTTCGCCTATATATGGAACGACGTTCCCGTTCCAATCTACATCTCTTCCTCTTTTTTCTTAGGGGTATGCGATTTGAACATATTTCAAGTGCTACTGAGCTTATTTTTTCCAGGCACTGGTTCAGGTTTGCATTTTCTAGCTGTTCTTCCCAGTTTATTTATGTGAAGACCTGGATTATTTGCTCCCAGTTTATCTGTTTATTATTGAAGTTGAATTTGTTGAAATCTCCTTCGCCGTGAATCTGGACTGGTTTTCAAGGTCTATTCCCCATGGTGTCATAACTTCAATTAAGTTGTGATCTGAATAACAGGTATTTGTAATCATTATGTCCTTGATCAATTCATCATTATTAGTGAAAATGAGGTCCAGCGTGTTCTCCTTCCTACTATTTGCTGGTTTAAGGCAAACCTGTCGCACATCCGTAGCAGGTCATTTGCATGTGCCTGTTCAACAAGCCAGGTAATGCAAAAAGCTAGCATTTCTAGAGTAAAAGATAATGCAACAAGCCAGAAGGTCTAGAGTATAGGGTAATGCAACAAGCCAGGTTGTCTAGGGTATAAAGTAATGCAACAAGCCAGGAGGTCTAGAGTATAAGGTACAGCAACAAGTCAGCAGATATAGAGTATAGAGTACTGCAAAAAGCCAGCAGATCTAGTGCATAAAGTAATGCAACAAGTCAGCTGGTCTAGGGTATAAGGTAATGCAACAAGCCAGCTGGTCTAGAGTATGAGGTATGCAACAAACCAGCAGGTCTAGAGTAAAAGGTACAGTAATATACATTCATGTCTAGAGAATAAGGTAAAGCAACAAGCCAGCAGGTCCACAGTATAATGTAATGCAACAAGCGGGCACGTCTAGAGTATGAGGAAATGCAAGAAGCCAGGAGGTCTAGAGAATAAGGTACAGTAATATGCATGCACGTCTAAAGTATAAGGTACTGCAACAGGCCAGCATGTCTAGAGTAAAAGATAATGCAAAAAGGAAGAGGTCTAGAGTGTAAGGTAATGCAATAAGCACTCAGGTATAGAGTATGAGGTAATGCAACAAGCCAGCAGGTCTAGAGTATAAGGTAATGCAATAAGCACTCAGGTATAGAGTATGAGGTAATGCAATAAGCACTCAGGTATAGGGTATGAGGTAATGCAACAAGCCAGCAGGTCTAAAGTACAAGGTAATGGAACAAGCCAGCAGGTCTAGAGTACAAGGTAATGGAACAAGCCAGCAGGTCTGGAGTACAAGGTAATGCAACAAGCCAGCAGGTCTGGAGTACAAGGTAATGCAACAAGCACGCAGGTCTAGAGTATATGGTAATGCAACAAGCACGCAGGTCTAGAGTATATGGCAATGCAACAAGCACGCAGGTCTAGAGTATATGGTAATGCAACAAGCACGCAGGTCTAGAGTATATGGTAATGCAACAAGCACGCAGGGAAACCAGGGACATTTAACATTATTAAAGAATGCCACAAAGAGATGTCTTGTTGACCTGCAACTTAATTTCCATTCAAACCCGATCCCTGTGAAGTCGGGAGCGAGGTCAGTGTACGTGTTCCACACTAGTAATGTGTATGTGATCCACACTAGTAATGTGTATGTGTCCACACTTATAATGTGTATGTGATCCACACTAGTAATGTGTATGTGATCCACACTAGTAATGTGTACGTGTTCCACACTTATAATGTGTATGTGATCCACACTAGTAATGTGTATGTGATCCACACTTATAATGTGTATGTGATCCACACTAGTAATGTGTATGTGATCCACACTAGTAATGTGTATGTGATCCACACTTATAATGTGTATGTGATCCACACTTATAATGTGTATGTGATCCACACTTATAATGTGTATGTGATCCACACTTATAATGTGTATGTGATCCACACTTACAATGTGTATGTGATCCACACTTATAATGTGTATGTGATCCACACTCGTAATTGTAGCATGAGATTAACGAATGTCAGAGTGTGCATATCTGTTCATTTCAATTTCTTCTTAATATATATGACTCCAATAAAAAAAAAAATATTGTCTGATTTTGATTTTCCTTCTCAGACAATATAGTGTTACCTCACATATTGTCAGCATTATGTATTTTAAGGCCTTGTAAGCATAAGCATAAAACATGGCGTTAACATCAGTTGGGATTAAACAAGACCTTAAAATCAGTTGGGATTAAACAAGGCCTTAAAATCAGTTGGGATTAAAATAAGTTAGTTGTCTTTTATATTGCATACATGAATGTTCAGAACACTGCAACGGTTGCCATATATGTCATATAATGAGTGTATTGTCAAAGCTTTAATTGCCATTTCTATAATTCTGAATTTAATTATTATATTTACACGTTATGCAATTGGTATGGACTTTAATGAAAAAAAAATTAATGTGCAAATTTTTTGTAATCAAAATTAATTATGAATGTTCAAACATTTGTGAACAACGTTTTATAATTGAATTGTAATGAATTGCATCGTTGAATAAAATCATTTCTCTTGAAGTCTATATAATTTGTATTTCAAGCAATTTTTGTCAATATTTCTAGCAATTATACATTTATAATTAATATTCCTTGTAATTCATAATCTATGGAAATATATATTTATACATTTGATATTTAGTTAATGTGAGTATCGTCATTCATATTTCAAACTATAATGTTTCCCTGGTATAAATCATACTCATCTAATTGTTTGCCATAAGTATCCTCGACTGCACACATCTACAGTCAAGCCAAAAGTGAGATAATTTATATAAATCATTTATGATTTATAAAATTTTGAAATAAGAGATAACAAGCTAGACTATAGATCATGGAATTCTAAATCAGTCTTACAAACGTGAGAACTGTTATGTATTTTACTAAAAAAGTTGTTAATGAATAATTGGTAATACATAGTTGTTGAAGCTACAATTAAACTCAGGTTTAAGGGATTTTTTTTTTAATATTCAGCGAGTGAGACACGTTTTAGGGATTAACCAACTGGAAATGTTTGGCTTATAAACTTTAGCTTCACTGAACAAGCTCATCAACGGGATAGTTTCAAGATGAATTTACACAACACACACACACACACACACAGATGGGAGAGGAGGAAGAGGAGGTGGTGAATTATCTTAGTGAATTTAGAGAAGATAGCTAACGAAGATCGATTCCTTGAGACAGTATCAGTCGCACCAGCCGGGACCCACGTGGAGACCTGAAGACCACCACAGGATTACCGACGACACGCCGTGTATTCACCTAGAGTGCTTGTTGGGCGCTGGCTGGTAAGTGCTCTCTGATAAATCTCCAACAGTGTGCAAGGTTTATGTAATATCATATCATAGACACTAATGCATTTCATTCAATAATACAATCGTAAGTGGTAGTCAGGTAACAAGGACAGCAACTGAGGGCGCACTGGAAACCAAGATAACCTGTTAATCCCCCAGCTGTAATCTGAAGACAACACCTCACCCACCCACCCACCAACAACCACATGCACTCACGTACACACACGCACACACTTCCGTGCACACACTCCCGCGCACACATTAGCACATGCACACACACAGACGTACCCACGCACACAGACGTACACGCACGCATACACACGCACACGTACACACACGCACACGTACACATACGCACATGTACACGCACACACACACACACACACACACACGCATATATATATTTAATATCTCAAAGTGGCTCATTCCGGGTAGAGGTTGCCATTCAATTGGCCCTCCTGACACACGCACGCACGTACGTACGCATGCACACACGCACACACAAGTACACGCACACGCATACACAAGTACAAGCTTAGTCAGGGTAGAAGGGTCTTAACACCTTGTGGTAAAGGCGATAAGGTCACAAACCCTCTTACTCCACCCCCTCCTCTTACCCCCCCCCCCCCCATCTCACTCTCCAAAAAGACTCCCCCCCCCATTCCTACTCTCCCCTACCACTAACCACACATTCACACACACACACACACACACACACACACACACACACACACACACACACACACACACACACACACACACACACACACACATACACATACACACACACACACACACATACATTACCCCTCCCCCTTTCACACTTCCTCTGTAGCATACCAGATATCCCCCCCTCCTACCCCCAAAACCCTCCCACACAGTGGGACCCCCCTCCATCTCCCTCACCCTCTCCCACCACCTGACCTGAAGTGAACATCTCCACCCCCTCCCACCCCCTCAGTTTCCCACGCTTCCCCCCCCCCCAACACACACACACACACACAGGTGACAAAGATTAAGCAAGAAAGAGAGGGCTGGGCGGACTGCATTTTCTTGGATTCTCGGAAAGCCTTTGATACAGTACTGCATAAGAGGCTGGTACATAAGCTGGAGAGACAGGCAGGTGTAGCTGGTAAGGTGCTCCAGTGGATAAGGGAGTATCTAAGCAATAGGAAGCAGAGAGTTACGGTGAGGGGTGAGACCTCCGATTGGCGTGAAGTCACCAGTGGAGTCCCACAGGGCTCTGAACTCGGTCCTATCTTGTTTCTGATATATGTTAATGATCTCCCGGAGGTTATCGATTCATTTCTCTCAATGTTTGCGGACGATGCTAAAATTATGAGAAGGATTAAAACAGAAGAGGACTGTTTGAGGCTTCAAGAAAACCTAGACAAGCTGAAGGAATGGTCGAACAAATGGTTGTTAGAGTTTAACCCAACCAAATGTAATGTAATGAAGATAGGTGTAGGGAACAGGAGGCCAGATACAAGGTATCATCTGGGAGAGGAAATTCTTCAGGAGTCAGAGAAGGAAAAAGACTTAGGGGTTGATATCACGCCAGACCTGTCTCCTGCAGCACATATCAAGCGGATAACATCAGCGGCATATGCCAGGCTGGCCAACATACGAACGGCATTCAGAAACTTGTGTAAAGAATCATTCAGAACTTTGTATACCACATATGTCAGGCCAATCCTGGAGTATGCAGCCCCAGCATGGAGTCCATATCTAGTCAAGGATAAGACTAAACTGGAAAAGGTTCAAAGGTTTGCCACCAGACTAGTACCCGAGCTGAGAGGTATGAGCTACGAGGAGAGACTACGGGAATTAAACTTCACTTCGCTGGAAGACAGAAGAGTTAGGGGGGACATGATCACCACATTCAAGATTCTGAAGGGAATTGATAGGGTAGATAAAGACAGTCTATTTAACACAAGGGGAACACGCACAAGGGGACACAGGTGGAAACTGAGCGCCCAAATGAGCCACAGAGATATTAGAAAGAACTTTTTTAGTGTCAGAGTGGTTGACAAATGAAATGCATTAGGGGGTGATGTGGTGGAGGCTGACTCCATACACAGTTTCAAGTGTAGATATGATAGAGCCCGATAGGCTCAGGAATCTCTACACCTGTTGATTGACGGTTGAGAGGCGGGACCAAAGAGCCAGAGCTCAACCCCCGCAAACACAACTAGGTGAGTACAACTAGGTGAGTACACACACACACACACACACACACACACCTGCACGACAACTGGACACCATAGATAGAGTGACATACAATCTCCCTCCTCCTCCCCCACACCACTCTCCCCCCCTCTCTCTCTCTCTCTCTCTCTCTCTCTGTCCCTACAAGATTCTCAGAGGAATTGATAGGGTAGATAAAGACAGGCTATTTACCACAAGTGGCACATGCACTAGGAGACACAGGTGGAAATTGAGTGCCCAATTGAGCCATTGAGACGTTAGAAAGAATTTGTTCAGTGTCAGAGAAGTAGACAAATGGAATGCATTAGGAAGTGATGTGGTGGAGGCTGACTCCATACACAGCTTCAAGTGTAGATATGATTCCAGAATCCAGTAGGCTCAGGAACCTGTACATTAGTTGATTGTCAGTTGAGAGGCGGGACCAAAGAGCCAGAGCTCAACCCCGCAAGCACAATTAGGTTAGCACACAAACACACACACACACACACACACACACACACACACACACACACACACACACACACACACACACACACACAGCGGGATCAAAGTGCCAGAGATCAACCCCCTTAAGCACGACAACTAGGTGAGTACACACATCAATATACACATAGAATTAGAAATTACCAGTGGGGTGGTAAGGAAGCATTTTTCTTTATTTGGATGTGACAAATGTTTCCAACCCGGATGAAATCTCACAATGGATATTGAAGGAAGGCACAAGAAATACTATTCCTGTCACTCTCAATTGTGTTTAAGAAATCCCAGGTAAGAGGAGATGCATAAGCATCTAAGCATTAAACGATGCATAAGCAACAGGGCTCCATTAAGGAACATATAATCTCTTCCTACAACCAAACCATCGCCAGAGAAATCCTAGTAAACAACACAGAAATCATCGATAGATACAGCAATAGCAGGCGGCTTGACGTTTGCGAGGCACTACACATTAAGAAGTCAACACCAGCAGTCAACAGCCAATTAATGCACAACTATATTCTACCCACCTCAAGACTCCGCTCCAATATAGAAGCATCAAGAAATATGGACCAATAGGCTTTCTACAATCATTCCATTTTCAATACCATTGTTTCGTGTTCTGTCTTGTGTTGATGAAATTAATACCCTATTAATGCCACCTCTTGTTCTGTCTTGTGTTGATGAAATTAATACCCTATTAATGCCACCTCACCCCATCCACCTCACTCAAATGTAGATATAAACAAAAATCGGAGATGTGTAAGTTCTATCCAGTTGTGTATTTGTAAACTAAAGTCTTTGAAAATGTAATAAGTTTTACGAAACGCGCTCGTGTCGCGTCAGACTAGAAATAAAAATGAAGTTTGGAGAATTGATTTTTGGATTACCTCCAACAGTGAAAAGAAATGTACGAAAGATTGAGAAAATTCGTGTTAGAATTATTAATCTTACTTTTTCGGTCATATTTAATAATATATATATATATATATATATATATATATATATATATATATATATATATATATATATATATATATATATATATATATATATATATATATATATATATATATATATATATTTTTGTATCAACTCATGTATATCTTGTAACCATCAAATGCATAATAAAGCACAAAAAATATTCAAGGAAGGGGGTGGTAGGAGAAAAGCACACAGAAACTGTATTGGAGGGGATCTAAACATTCCCTCTAATGCGTTATGCGTGGTTTTCTCCGAGGCTATGGGTCCCCCTTCTTCCAGCTAGAGGTGGTACTCCCTTCCTATATATTATATATATATATATATATATATATATATATATATATATATATATATATATATATATATATATATATATATATGTACATATATATATATATATATATATATATATATATATATATATATATATATATATATATATATATATAATATAATATATATATTTTATATATATATATAGAGAGAGAGAGAGAGATGCGATGACCATGAGAAGGAGGTCGTCACTCGTCCGTCATTTCCTCCCACTTAAGGATCATCTACTTTCCGTAATTAGCACCACTATCAGGAACAGCGCGTTATTTCAAACGCCGACATCTAAATATCAAAGACGGTAACTTCCAAAACTTCAAAGACATCGACCACGCCGCTAGGTCCTCGCGTCTTTTTCACTGGTGAGGGTGGAGCACACTGTAACAGTTGGGTCCAACTGGTCATACACACACACGCGACGACTGCATGTCGACGGGATGGAGGGGGAGTAGATTAATGTCTCTGCTTATGCTCCGACCAGCACTCATTGCCTCGCCCGGTGATTGTGATTGGCTATCAGAATTCCCGCCACCGGACGAGTCACACCGTGCTGACCGTTAACAACCTTCATGGTCGTTAACTTTGTTCTCCCTGTAACATGGAAAACATTACTATTAAATACCAGTTCTCTTCTGATGCGACGCAATAATACGATAATACTATCCGTAATAGTGTCTACCGAGGTCGGCTGTTTGTTCTGTTGGGGAGTGGTTGGGGGTCTCTGTTCGACGGTAAGCAAGTACCAGGTGGGTTGTAATAACAGAGTTTCTTTGTATAAAAACCCCAACCCCCCAACACCTCCCTGATAGTAGTCAATGGATATCACTCATGTTACACACCAACCTAAACAATATTGTCTGAGAAGATTAGGTAACTTTAATTACATTAGGCACATTAAATGGATAATTTGTTAAACAGGTCAATATTTTAGTTTGGAAACATAGAGAGCAGTGTGCATGAGTGAACTCATAATGTGAAGCATCACCAGTTTCATGCCGATGCAAATTGTGTGAACTGCGTTTCCGCTCCAAATGTATCATTTTCATTATCCCTTATCCAAATCCCGCCGAACACTCTCTGAGCCTGAGATTAAATCAATAATTAAACCATTATCCGTAATCCACAACATTATTTTTGAATTGCTCACATTATAAAAATAATAAATATATCGGTGAAGATACCTATCATTACAGAGTTATCTACCACACTAATCAGGATCATCGTGAACGAATTCTGTAACACTTCATTGCATTTATTTACAGAGACAAAGAGATAAACATTCCGGGTGAAATGGCACAAAAAATTCTCTCAACAATTACACAATGTCACAGATTTTTTATTCGTGAGTAGTAAGTGTTTATTAATGATTGTTTGTGCGTCTAAAGAATAGAAAATGGTTGTTATTCACATTGAACTTTGCTTTCACTTTTGCCTCAGCTTAGACCTTTCCCTCAGCTTAGACCTTTCCCTCAGCTTAGATCTTTGCCTTAGCCTGGACCTTAGCCTCAGCTTAGACCTTTCCCTCAGCTTAGATCTATGCCTCAGCTTAGACCTTTGCCTCAACTTAGAGCTTTACCTCAGCTTAGAGCTTTGCCTCAGCTTAGGGAAGATGTCTTGAAGGCACCTGAAAGCTACCACTTTTTTATCTAGAGAAAGTTGTTGTTTCATAAGTCGCCAGCCATCAGTTACCTTCAAGACGTCTGCTATAAGATGTCTTAGACAAAGGTCACAGCAAAGTTGAGGGGAAATACCACAGCCATTTTCTATTCTTTAGGGGGCATAAGTAACCCGAGCACAACACTACCCGAGAAACACATACAAATATGTTATTGCATTATCAGTGTTCATCAATATTATAATGCAGTCAAATGCTATATTCTAATCTCTAAATTTAAGAATTAACCAATTGTTCGACCACTCCTTCAGTTGGTCATCTTATAGCTTCTGGCTATCTTCCATGGTCTTAATCCTGCTCATAATTTTTTCGTTATCAGCAAACACTGAGAGGAACGAGTCTATTCCCTCTGGAAAATCATTTGCATATATCAGAAACAGTATACGTCCAAGGACTGAACCCTGAGGTACTCCATGGTGCCCCTTCGCCACTCTGAGACCTCAACTCTCACAGTGACTCAATGTCTTTTGTTGTTTAGATACTAACTTATCCGAATGAGTACCTTCCTTTTTTACTCCTGCCTGACTCTCCAACCTATACACAGTTTCCTATGAGGTACTGAGTCAAAGGCTTTCTGGTAATCTAAGAATATGCAGTCTGCCTATGGTTCTCTTTCATGCCTGATTTTTGTCGCCTGTTCATAGAATTCAGTTAATCCAGTGAAGCATGATTTACCATCCATTTACCCTTGATGATGATGTGTTACGAACTTCCTTTCGCTCTAGACGTGTTACTTACAGATGTTCTACATTTCTCACACAATATTTTCTATCAACTTGCATGGAATGCAAGTTACGGACACTGGCCTGTAGTTCAGTGCCTCCTGTCTATCACCCTTCTTGTATATTGGGACTACATTAGCCGTCTTCCAAATTTTTGGCAGTTCTCCTCTTACCTGGGATTTCTGAAACACAATTGAGAGTGACAGGAATAGTACTTCTTGTGCCTTCCTTCAATATCCATTGTGAGATTTCATCCGGGTTGGAAACATTTGTCACATCCAAATAAAGAAAAATGCTTCCTTACCACCCCACTGGTAATTTCTAATTCTATGTGTATATTGATGTGTGTACTCACCTAGTTGTCGTGCTTAAGGGGGTTGATCTCTGGCACTTTGATCCCGCTGTGTGTGTGTGTGTGTGTGTGTGTGTGTGTGTGTGTGTGTGTGTACTCACCTAATTGTACTCACCTAATTGTGCTTGCGGGGGTTGAGCTCTGGCTCTTTGGTCCCGCCTCTCAACCGTCAATCAACTGGTGTACAGATTCCTGAGCCTACTGGGCTCTATCATATCTACATTTGAAACTGTGAATGGAGTCAGCCTCCACCACATCACTTCCTAATGCATTCCATTTGCTAACTACTCTGACACTGAAAAAGTTCTTTCTAACGTCTCTGTGGCTCATTTGGGTACTCAGCTTCCACCTGTGTCCCCTTGTTCGCGTCCCACCAGTGTTGAAAAGTTCGTCCTTGTTTACCCGGTCGATTCCCCTGAGGATTTTGTAGGTTGTGATCATGTCCCCCCTTACTCTTCTGTCTTCCAGTGTCGTGAGGTGCATTTCCCGCAGCCTTTCCTCATAACTCATGCCTCTTAGTTCTGGGACTAGTCTAGTAGCATACCTTTGGACTTTTTCCAGCTTCGTCTTGTGCTTGACAAGGTACGGGCTCCATGCTGGGGCCGCATACTCCAGGATTGGTCTTACATATGTGGTGTACAAGATTCTGAATGATTCCTTACACAGGTTCCTGAACGCCGTTCTGATGTTAGCCAGCCTCGCATATGCCGCAGACGTTATTCTCTTTATGTGGGCTTCAGGAGACAGGTTTGGTGTGATATCAACTCCTAGATCTTTCTCTCTGTCTGTTTCATTAAGTACTTCATCTCCTATTCTGTATCCTGTGCCTGGCCTCCTGTTTCCACTGCCTAGTTTCATTACTTTGCATTTACTCGGGTTGAACTTCAACAGCCATTTGTTGGACCATTCACTCAGTCTATCCAGGTCATCTTGTAGCCTCCTACTATCATCCTCTGTTTCAATCCTCCTCATAATTTTTGCATCGTCGGCAAACATTGAGAGGAACGAATCTATACCCTCTGGGAGATCATTTACATATACCAGAAACAGTATAGGTCCAAGGACTGACCCCTGCGGGACTCCACTTGTGACGTCTCGCCAATCTGAGACCTCACCCCTCACACAGACTCGTTGTCTCCTGTTGCTTAGGTATTCCTCTATCCACCGGAGTACCTTCCCTCTCACTCCAGCCTGCATCTCCAACTTTCGTACTAGCCTCTTGTGTGGCACTGTATCAAAGGCTTTCTGACAATCCAAAAATATGCAGTCTGCCCACCCTTCTCTTTCTTGCCTTATTTTTGTTGCCTGGTCGTAGAATTCAAGTAACCCTGTGAGGCAGGACCTGCCATCCCTGAACCCATGTTGATGCTGTGTTACAAAGTTCCTTCGCTCCAGATGCTCCACTAGTTTTTTTCGCACAATCTTCTCCATCAGCTTGCATGGTATGCAGGTTAGGGACACTGGCCTGTAGTTCAGTGCCTCCTGTCTATCCCCTTTCTTGTATATCGGGACTACGTTAGCTGCTTTCCAAGTATCTGGCAGTTCCCCTGTTGCCAGTGATTTGTTATACACTATGGAGAGTGGTAGGCTCAGTTCTCTTGCTCCTTCCTTTAGAACCCAAGGGGAGATTCCATCTGGGCCTATAGCCTTCGTCACGTCCAACTCTAGTAAACACTTCCTTACTTCCCCACTGGTAATCTCAAACTCTTCCAGTGGTTCCTGGTTAGCTATTCCCTCACTTACCTCTGGAATTTCTCCTTGTTCTAAGGTGAAGACCTCCTGGAATTTCTTATTCAATTCCTCACACACTTCCTTGTCATTTGTAGTGAATCCTTCCGCCCCTATCCTTAATCTCATAACCTGTTCCTTTACTGTTGTTTTTCTCCTAATGTGGCTATGCAACAATTTAGGCTGAGTCTTTGCCTTGCTTGCGATGTCATTTTCGTATTGTCTTTCTGCCTCTCTTCTCATCCTGACATATTCATTCCTGGCATTCTGGTATCTTTCTCTGCTCTCCAGTGTCCTGTTATTCCTATAGTTTCTCCATGCCCTTTTACTTTGCTGCTTAGCTAGCCTACATCTTTGATTAAACCATGGGTTTCTCATCTTCATTTCTCTGTTTTCCTTTTGGACTGGGACAAACTTGTTTGCTGCGTCCTTGCACTTCTGCGTGATGTAATCCATCATATCTTGGGCCGTCTTTCCCCTGAGCTCTGTTTCCCATGCTATATCTGTTAGGAATTTTCTTATCCCCTCATAGTTTCCCTTTCGGTATGCTAACCTTTTGGTTTCGGTATCCCTCCTCGAGTTCAATAACCCTTCTTCAATCAAGTACTCAAACACCAGTACACTGTGGTCGCTCATTCCTACTGGGTCCTCAAAACCGATTTCTCTTATGTCGGAGTCGTTCAGAGTGAAGACTAGGTCGAGTCTCGCTGGTTCGTCATTTCCTCTCATCCTTGTGGGTTCTCCGACATGCTGCGTTAAAAAGTTGCTTGTCACCACCTCCAATAGTTTGGCTCTCCACGTATCCTCGCCTCCATGCGGTTCCTTGTTCTCCCAGTCAATCTTTCCGTGATTGAAGTCGCCCATGATGAGCAGGTGGGATCTATTTCTACAGGCAGCAGAGGCTGTCCTCTCAATTATAGTGTTAACTGCCTTGTTGTTGTTTTCATACTCTTGACTGGGTCTCCTGTCATTTGGTGGAGGGTTGTATATTACTGCTACTACTATTCTTGGTCCTCCCATTGTTATGGTGCCTGCTATGTAGTCTCTGAACTCCTCACAGCCCGGGATGGCCATCTCCTTAAAACTCCATTCCCTTCTCATGAGTAGGGCCACTCCGCCTCCTCCTCTACCTTCCCTCTCTTTCCTTATTACTGTATACTCCTGGGGAAACACGGCATTCGTTATGATTCCAGAGAGTTTTGTTTCAGTGAGTCCGATTACATCTGGGTTAACTTCTTGTGCTCTTTCCCTTAGTTCACTTGTCTTGCTTGTGATCCCATCTATGTTCGAGTACATCACCCTGAAACTGACTCTCTTCTGCTTCTTTTCTGGGGGGGACCTTTGGGATCTGGGGTGAGTGGGAGCTGGGGGGACCTGGCACGGGGGGATTGGTGGAGGAGGGAGGGCTTGGGGTGGTGGGGGAGAGGGGGAGGGTACAGGGGGTGGATAAGAGGGGGAGGGTACAGGGGGTGGATAAGAGGGGGAGGGTACAGGGGGTGGATAAGAGGGGGAGGGTACAGGGGGTGGGTAAGAGAGGGAGGGTTGGGGAAGCATGGGGGGAGGAGAGGCTGTGGAGGATAGGGGAGATGGGGGGGCTTGGGGGGAGAGAAAAGGGTGGAGGGCTTGGGGGGCGTGGGGGAAAAGGGAGGGCTGAGGTGGGTGAGGAAGAGGGGAGGGTTTAGGGGAGTGGGGGAGAGGGGAAGACTTAGGTGGGGTGGGGGAGAGTGGTGTGTGTGTGTGTGTGTGTGTGTGTGTGTGTGTGTGTGTGTGTGTGTGTGTGTGTGTGTGTGCGTGTGTGTGTTGAAACCTGATTGTGCTTGCGGGGGGTTGAGCTCTGGCTCTTTGGTCCCGCCTCTCAACTGTCAATCAACTAATGTACAGGTTCCTGAGCCTACTGGATTCTGGAATCATATCTACACTTGAAGCTGTGTATGGAGTCAGCCTCCACCACATCACTTCCTAATGGTTTTCATTTGTCTGCTACTCTGACACTGAAAAATTCTTTCTAATGTCTCAATGACTCAATTGGGCACTCAATTTCCACATGTGTCTCCTACTGCATGTGCCACTTGTGGTAAATAGCCTGTCTTTATCTACCCTATCAATTCCTCTGAGAATCTTGTATGTGGTGATCATGTCCCCTCTAACTCTTCTGTTTCCCAGTGACGTGAGGTTTAATTCCCGTAGTCTCTCCTCGTAGCTCATACCCCACAGTTCGGGTACTAGTCTGGTGGCAAACCTTAGAACTTTTTTCCAATTTAGTCTTATGCTTGACTAGATATGGACTCCATGCTGGAGCCGCATACTCCAGGATTGGTCTGACATATGTGGTATACAAAGTTCTGAAAGATTCCTTACACAAGTTTCTAAAGGCCGTTCTTATGTTGGCCAACCTGGCATATACCGCTGATGTTATCCTTTTGATATGAGCTTCAGGGGACAGGTCTGGCGTGATATCAACGCAAAGGTCTCTCTCTCTCTCTGACTCTTGAAGTATTTTTTCTCCCAAATGATACCTTGTCTCCTGCTCCCTACACCTATCTTCATTACATTGCATTTGCTTGGGTTAAATTCTAATAACCAAATGTTCGACCATTCCTGCAGCTTGTCCAGGTCTTCTTGAAGCCCAAGCTGTCCTCCTCTGTCTTAATCCTTCAAATAATTTGGGCGTCGTCAGCAAACATTGAAAGGAATGAGTCTATACCCTCTGGGAGAACATTTACGTATAACAGAAACAGGATAGGTCCGAGTACAGAGCCCTGTGGAACTCCACTAATGACTTCACGCCAATCTGAGGTCTCACCCCTCACTGTAACTCTCTGCTTCCTATTGTTTAGGTTTTTCCTTATCCACTGGAGTGCCCTACCTGTTACTCCTACCTGTTTCTCCAGCTTATGCATTAGCATTCTATGAGGTACTGTGTCAAAGGCTTTCCGACAACCCAAAAAAATGCAGTCCGCCCATCCTTCTCTTTCGTGCTTAATCTTTGTCACATGATTGTAGAATTCTGTTTAGCCTGTAAGGCAAGATTTACCTTCTCTGAACCCATGTTGATGGGTTGTCACGAAATCCCATCTCTCCAGATGTGTTACTAGTTGTTTCTCACGACCTTCTCCATCGCCTTGCATGATATACAAGTTAAGGACACTCACCATTTTTGTATATTGGGACTGCATTAGCCATCTTCCATATTTCTGGTAAGGCTCCCGTTTCCAGTGACCTGCTATACACTGTAGAGAGTGGCAAGCAAAGCGCTCCTGCACACTCTTTCAAAACCCACGATGAGATCCGTCCGAGTCGACATCCTTTCTCACGTCCAGATCCAATAGGTGCCTCTTGACCTCATCACTTGTAATTTCGAACCCTTCCAAGGCCGCCTGGCTTACTGCCAACTTTCCTAGCGCAGTGACGTCTCCTTGTTCTGTGTAAGGCTCCCGTTTCCTCCCCGCCATGGTGATTCCTTGCTTCCCAATTGATCTCTCTGTGATTTAGGTCCCCCATGACCAGAAGTTTCGCTCTCATTCTATAAGCTATCGTTGCTGCCCTCTGCAGTTCATCTATACATGCCTTATTGTTGTCATCATATTCCTGCCTGGGCCTTCTATTGTTAGGTGGGGGATTGTAGATTATCAAGATCACAATATTCTACCCATTTGCGATCAGAGTTCCAAGTATGGAGCTTGTGCTTTGATTGGTCCCCCCGATTTTCCAGATCTTCAAACTTCCATTTCCGCGTTATAAGGTGTGCCACTCCCCCTCCCTGTCTCTTGTGTTCGTTCATTTCTTATCACTTGGTCACTTGCTACCCCTCGAAAAAGATAGCATCTGAGATAATGCCATTTATTTTAGTTTCCACTATTGTAACTATGTCTGGATCTGGCTCACTAACTCTTTCTTTCATCTCTTCTGCTTTATTGGATACTCCATCAGCATTGGTGTACCAAACCTTGAGACTCTTTTTGGAAACTCTCTGGGGGTCTGGGGGTTTGTGGGGTCGAATGAGGACTGGGAGGGGTGCTTGGGAGCGAATGGGGTGTGGGCATCTAAGGGGGGGGGGGGGTAGGAAGGGCATAATGGATCTGAAAATTACGTAGGTTTGGAATGTCGTAGTGGGGTTGAGAAGTAGAGTGAGGCTGAGAGTCAGATAGAGGTTGAGAAGTTGGGGAAGAGAAGGAGAGTTGGGGGTAGAGGGCTGTGCAGAGAATGGAGCATGGGTGTTGAGAGTGGAAGAGAGGTTGTATTAGGCAGGGGGGAATCAGTAGTAGGTGTGGGTTTTGAGGTAGAAGAGGGGAAGAGGTGGGGGAGGGAGGGTCACAAGGTGAGGAATCATATGGGAGATAGGGTGCAGAGGAGAGTTAAGGGTTGGGTGGGGTTTGGGAGTGAGGTGGGGGGAATAGGGGGGCATTGGGAGCAGGGATGGACCTGATGGAATTGCAGGCAATGGGGTAGAAGGGGCAAGAGAGTTGCAGGGGTTAGTAGGGGAGCAGTGGTGGCAACGTGGGTTTGGAGAGGGTATGGCTTGGTCCGACAGGGTCATTAAAGGGTGCGATGGAGCAGGTTGAGTTGAGTACAAGTGTGGAAGGGGCAGGGGAGTTGTTGGGGGTTGAAGCAGCGGGGAGGGGTGGGAGGGGAGAGTTCGGGAGGGTGTGACCTGGGAAAGAGTGGTGGGGCTACTTGGGAGGCTTGGGTTTCGGTGACGTGCTGGCCATTTTGCCTTGCAGGCTATTTGTTCATCTTTCGTCTTATACACATTGTAATGGGCTTCGCTGCCTCTAAGTAAATGTTTGTTCTTCATTGTGTATTGCACTGCCTCTTCATTAGAAAACTGTACCAGAACAGGCCGAGTCTGGTTGTTGTTGTTGATTACAACATGGTTACAAATGTAAGGCCCAATCCGGCAGCTGAGTTCCACCTCATTTCCTGCCATCTTGGCCTTAATACATCACAAAATCTCACGTAATTCAACTTGTTCCATTTCTGTCCTTTCATGTCTTGATGTTGCCCTAGTTTCGAGTAATCCTTTGAGGATCATTGACCGCCTACTCAGTGATTCACTCTCATGCTGATAGCCAATCCCCTAGATACTCCTCGTCCCACCCACACTCCCTAATCCATCCCACACTAATCCATTGTCTCTAGCCATGCTGTTAGCTCTGCCTAGTTCATTGGCAAGCCGAGCACATTTACTCTCCCATGCTTCCCTACTCTCTCTAATTTCTCCCTAATATAGTCCCCCAGCTGTTGTTTCTGTCTCTCAACCTCTTCTTATATTTGTTGAAAGATCTCACTCCTAATGCCCTAGATCTTAGATTAGGAAGATTAGATCCTCTATCCAAACGGCCGTTCTCTCAACAAACTTCCCTTTTACCTTGTCTACAAATCTATCCTCCTGCTTTTCTCTGCTGCTGCTTGACCTAGAGGCCCTTCCTGATTTCGTCATTGCAATAAACAACTTTAGAAAACAGATACTCCAATTCGCTCTAAGGCGCTCCAAGGCACTCTAGGCACTGTGTGGATGTGTGTGTACTCACCTATTTCAACTCACCTATTTGTGCTTGCAGGGTTGAGCTCTGGCTCTTTGGTGCCGCCTCTCAACACTCAATCAACTGGTGTACAGGTTCCTGAGCCTACTCAGCTCCATTACATTTATAATTGAAACTGTGAATGCAATCAGCCTCCACCACTTCCTAATGCATTCCATTTGACATCCACTCTGATACAAAAAAGTTCTATCTAATATCTCTGTGGCTCATTTGGGCACTAAAATTTAAACCTGTGTCCCCTAGTGCGTGTGCCCCTTGTGTTAAATAGCCTTTCTTTATCTACCCTATCAATTTCTTTGATAATCTTGTATGTGGTAATCATGTCCCCCCTAACTCTTCTGTCTTCCAGGGATGTGAGGTTTAATTCCCGTAGTCTCTCCTCGTATCTCATACCTCTCAGCTCGAGGTACTAGTCTGGTGGCAAACTTTGAACGTTTTGTAGTTTAGTCATATGCTTGATTAGACATGGACTCCATGCTGGAGCTGCACACTCCAGGATTTGTCTGACATATGTGGTATACAAAGTTTTGAATGATTCCTTACATAAGTTTTTAAATGCTGTTCTTATGTTGGCCAACCTGGCATATGCCGCTGATGTTATCCTCTTGATATGGGCTTCAGGGGACAAGTTTAGCTTGATATCAACCCCCAATTCTTTCTCTCTTTTTGCTCTTTGACTCTTGAAGAATTTCATCTCCCAAATGATACCTTGTATCCGGTCTCCTGTTCCCTACACCTATCTTCATTTCATTACATTTGCTTGGGTTAAACTCTAACAACCATTTGTTCGACCTTTCCTTCAGTTTGTGTAGGTCCTCTTGAAGCCTCAAGCTTTCCTCTGTCGTAATCGTTCTCATAATTTTGGCATCTTCAGCAAACATTGAGAAGAATGAATCTATACCCTCCAGGAGATCATTTACACACATAAAAAACAGGATAGGTCCGAGTACAGAGTCGTGTGGGACTCCACTGGTGACTTCACGCCAATCTGAGGTCTCACCCATCACTGTAACTCTCTGCTTCATATTGCTTTGGTACTCCCTTATCCTCTGCAGCACCCTACCTGTTACTCCTGACTGTCTCTCCAGCTAATGTCCCAGCATCTTATGGGATACTGTGTCAAAGGCTTTCTGACAATCGAAGAAAATGCAGTCCGCCCAGCCCTCTCTCTCTTGCTTAATCGTTGTCACCTGGTCATAGAATTCTATTAAAGCCAGTAAGGCAAGTTTACCCTCCTTCCTTGTGTGTGTAAGTGTTTGTGTGTGTATTCACCTTGTTGTGCTTGCAGGGGATGAGCTCTGCTCTTTAGGCCCGCCTCTCAACTGTCAATCAACTGTTTATTAACTACTTTTTTTTCTTTTCTTTTTTCCACCTCCCCCCTCCCCCCAGAAAGCAGCCCGTGACAGCTGACTAACTCCATAGTACCTATTTACTGCCAAGTAACAGGGGCATTCAGGGTGAAAGAAACTTTGTCCATTTGTTTCTACCTCGTACGGGAATCGAACCCGCGCCACAGAATTACGAGTACTGCGCGCTATCCACCTGGCTACGAGGTCCCCCTAGTGTTTGTAAGTGTGTGTGTGTATTCACCTAGTTGTATTCACCTTATTGTGCTTGCGGGGTTTTGCTCTACTCTTTCGGCCTGCCTCTCAACTGTCAATCAACTGTTACTAACTACTAACAAATTTTGTTTTTTCCTCACACTCACTCACACACACACACACACACTCACAACTTGTATCTTTAACTTGTATACCATGCAAGGTGATGGAGAAGATTATGAGAAAAAACCTAGTAACACATCTGGAGAGAAGAGACTTCGTGACAACCCATCAACATGGGTTCAGGGAGGGTAAATCTTGCCTTACAGGATTGATAGAATTTTACGATCAGGTGACAAAGATTAAGCAAGAAATAGAGAAGGATGGGCGGACTGCATTTTTTTGGACTGTCGGAAAGCCTTTGACACAGTACCCCATAAAAGGTTGATGCATAAGCTGGAGAAACAGGCAGTAGTAACTGGTAGGGCGCTCCAGTGGATAAGGGAGTACCTAAGCAATAGGAAGCATAGAGTTACAGTGAGGGGTGATACCTCAGAATGGCGTGAAGCCACCATTGGAGTCCCACAGGGCTCTGTGCTTGGACCTATCCTGTTTCTGATATACGTAAATGATCTCCCAGAGGGTATAGACTCATTCCTCTTATTGTTTGCTGACGATGCCAAAGTTATGAGAAGGATTAAGAAAGAGGACAGCTTAAGGCTTCAAGAAGTCCTGAACAAGCTGCAGGAATGGTCGAACAAATGGCTGTTCGAGTTTAACCCAAGCAAATGTAATGTAATGAAGATAAGGGTAGGAAAGAGAAGACCAGATACAAGGTATCATTTGGGAGATGAGATACTTCAAGAGTCAGAGAGAGAGAAAGACCTGGGGATTGATATCACGCCAGGCCTGTCCCCTGAAGCTCATATCAAGAGGATAACATCAGCAGCATTTGCCAGGTTGTCTAACATAAGAACGGCCTTAAGAAACTTGTGTAAGGAATTTTTCAGAACATTATATACCACATATGTCAGACCAATCCTGGAGTATGCGGCTCCAGCATGGAGTCCATATCTAGTCAAGCATAAGACTAAACTGGAAAAGGTACAAAGGTTTGCCACCAGACTAGTACCCGAGCTGAGAGGTATGAGCTACGATGAGAGACTACGGGAATTAAACCTCACTTCGTTGGAAGACAGAAGAGTTAGGGGGGACATGATCACATTCAAGATTCTCAAGGGAATCGACAGGGTTGATAAAGACAGGCTATTTAACACAAGGGGCACACGCACTAGGGGACACAGGTGGAAACTGAGTGCCCAAATGAGCCACAGAGATATTAGAAAGAACTTTTTTAGTGTCAGAGTGGTTGACAAATGGAATGCATTAGGAAGTAATGTGGTGGAGGCTGACTCCATCCACAGTTTCAAGTGAAGATATGATAGAGCCCAATGGGCTCAGGAACCTGTACACCTGTTGATTGACGGTTGAGAGGCGGGACCAAAGAGCCAGAGCTCAACCCCCGCAAGCACAACTAGGTGAGTACAACTAGGTGAGTATACACACACCCAGGAAGCAGTCCGTAACAGCTGTCTATCTCCCAGGTACCTATTTACTGCTTGGTAACAGGGGCAATAGGATGAAAAAAACTATGCCTATTTAGGTTTCTGCCATCACCGGGGATTTGTGGATGTGTACTCACCTAGTTGTACTCACCTAGTTGTGCTTGCGGGGGTTGAGCTCTGGCTCTTTGGTCCCGCCTCTCAACCGTCAATCAACAGGTGTATATGTGTACTCACCTAGTTGTACTCACCTAGTTGAGTTTGCGGGGGTTGAGCTCTGGCTCTTTGGTCCCGCCTCTCAACCGTCAATCAACAGGTGTACAGATTCCTGAGCCTATCGGGCTCTGTCATATCTACACTTGAAACTGTGTATGGAGTCAGCCTCCACCACATCACCCCCTAATGCATTCCATTTGTCAACCACTCTGACACTAAAAAAGTTCTTTCTAATATCTCTGTGGCTCATTTGGGCACTCAGTTTCCACCTGTGTCCCCTTGTGCGTGTTCCCCTTGTGTGTGTGTGTGTGTGTGTGTGTGTGTGTGTGTGTGTGTGTGTGTGTGTGTGTGTGTGTGTGTGTGTGTGTGTGTGTGTGTGTGTGTGTGTGTGTGTGTGTGTGTGTGTGTGTGTGCGTGTGTACTCACCTAATTGTGCTTGCGGGGGTTGAGCTTTGGCTCTTTGATCCCGCCTCTCAACTGTCAATCATCTGGTGTACAGATTCCTGAGCCTACTGGGCTCTATCATATCTACATTTGAAACTGTGTATGGAGTCAGCCTCCACCACATCACTTCCTAGTGCATTTCATTTATTAACTACTCTGACACTGAAAAAATTCTTTCTAACGTCTCTGTGGCTCATCTGGGTACTAAGTTTCCACCTGTGTCCCCTTGTTCGTGTCCCACCCGTGCTGAAGAGTTTGTCTTTGTCCACCCTGTCAATTCCCCTGAGAATTTTGTAGGTGGTTATCATGTCTCCCCTTACTCTTCTGTTTTCCAGGGATGTGAGGTTCAGCTCCTTTAGCCTTTCTTCGTAGCTCAATCCTCTCATTTCCGGGAAGAGCCTGGTGGCATACCGCTGAATCTTCTCTAACTTTGTCTTGTGTTTAACTAGGTATGGACTCCAGGCTGGGGCTGCATACTCCAGGATTGGTCTTACATAAGTGGTATACAGGGTTCTGAAAGATTCCTTACACAAGTTTCTGAAGGCAGTTCTTATGTTGGCCAGTCTAGCATATGCCGCTGATGATATTCTTTTGATGTGGGCCTATGGGGTCAGGTTCGGTGTGATATCAACCCCCAGATCCTTCTCTCTATTTGATTCTTGCAGGATTTCCCCTCCCAGATGATACCTTGTGTTCAGCCTCCTGCTCCCTTCGCCTAATTTCATCACCTTACACTTTCCAGAGTTGAACTTCAGCAGCCATTTTCTAGACCATTCCTCCAGTTTATCCTGGTCATCCTGTAGTCTCTGTCTATCTTCATCCGTCTTGATTCTTCTCATAATTTTTGCATCATCAACAAACATTGAGAGGAATGAGTCTATACCCTCTGGAAGATCGTTCACATATATTAGAAACAGGATGGGTCCAAGTACTGAGCCCTGTGGGACTCCGCTGGTGACATCTCGCCACTCTGATGTCTCCCCCCTCACCGTTACTCGCTGTTTCCTGTTGCTTAAGTACTCCCTTATCCACTGGAGCACCTTCCCTTTTACTCCTGCCTGTTGCTCCAACTTTTTTAACAGCCTTTTATGGGGTACTGTGTCAAAGGCTTTTTGGCAATCCAGGAAAATGCAGTCGGCCCACCCTTCTCTTTCCTGCCTAATTTTCGTTGCCTGGTCATAAAATTCTATTAAACCTGTGAGGCACGATTTACCATCTCTGAACCCATGTTGGTGGTGCGTTACAAAGTTATTTCTCTCCAGATGCTCTACGAGCCTTTTCCTCACGATCTTCTCCAGCACCTTGCATGGTATACAAGTTAAGGAAACTGGCCTGTAATTCAGTGCCTCTTGCCTGTCACCCTTTTTGTATATTGGGACCACGTTAGCTGTCTTCCAACTTTCTGGTAAGTCTCCTGTTTCCAGTGACCTGTTATACACCATAGAGAGTGGCACACTTAGTGCTTCTGCACCTTCCTTTAGTATCCATGGTGAGATTCTATCAGGCCCAACAGCCTTTGTCACATCCAGCTCCAGCAGACACCTTTTGACCTCATCACTGGTGAGGTCAAATTCCTCCAAGGTTGCTTGGTTTGCCGCCTCCTCATTTAGTGCAGGGGCTTCTCCTTGTTCTATTGTGAAGACCTCCTGGAATCTCTTGTTGAGTTCTTCACACACCTCCTTGTCATTCTCTGTGTATCTGATCTCCCCTTTCCGCAGCTTTATCACTTGTTCCTTCACTGCTGTTTTCCTCCTGATATGGCTGTGGAGCAGCTTTGGTTGGGTCTTGGCTTTACTCGCGATGTCATTTTCAAACTGTCTCTCTGCTTCCCTCCTCACTCTGATGTACTCATTTCTGGCCCTCTGGTATCTCTCCCTGCTCTCTGGTGTTCTGTTATTTCTGTAGTTTCTCCATGTTCTTTTACTCAGTTGTTTCGCTACCTTACATTCCTGGTTGAACCATGGGTTTTTCTGTTGTTTTTCGTTTTTCTCCTTTTGGACGG
>NC_091205.1:1360994-1423500 GCF_040958095.1 Procambarus clarkii | reverse complement strand
ACCCACCAACGTTGCCAGGAACCCCACCAACCTGAACCATAACCCCACCACCGATGACCAGGAACCCCACCACCGCTGACCAGGAACCCCACCAACGCTGACCAGGAACCCCACCACCGCTGACCAGGAACCCCACCAACGCTGACCAGGAACCCCACCACCGCTGACCAGGAACCCCACCAACGCTGACCAGGAACCCCACCAACGCTGGCCAGGAACCCCACCACCGCTGACCAGGAACCCCACCACCGATGACCAGGAACCCCACCACCGCTGACCAGGAACCCCACCAACGCTGACCAGGAACCCCACCACCGCTGACCAGGAACCCCACCAACGCTGACCAGGAACCCCACCACCGCTGACCAGGAACCCCACCAACGCTGACCAGGAACCCCACCAACGCTGACCAGGAACCCCACCACCGCTGACCAGGAACCCCACCAACGCTGACCAGGAACCCCACCACCGCTGACCAGGAACCCCACCAACGCTGACCAGGAACCCACCACCGCTGGTCAGTAACCGATGATGCAGTGGGCCTTTTCTCCTGTGAATAGCAACTAAGGCTCCGGAAAAAGAAGGTCGCTGCTCTAGGGTTTCTTATTTTATCAATGGGCCTTAAACCCAGATCCTCAAGAAACCACCGTGACCACTCCACGTGGACCAAAAGTTACAGATACAACAGGAGCAAAGTTTTTCTGGTGATTTACTTACGTGTTGAGTAAATAATATATATATATATATATATATATATATATATATATATATATATATATATATATATATATATATATATATATATATATATATATATATATATATATATATAATATATATGTGTGTGTGTATATATATATATATATATATATATATATATATATATATATATATATATATATATATATATATATATACATATATATATATGTAAATATATATATACATTTATAAGGAGAGATTAATAATTCTAACACGAATTTCCTCAATACTTCTTATGTTTTTCTTCACTGACGATGGTAATTGATATATCATTTCTCCAAATTGAATTTTTATTTATATTCTGGCGCCTGAACGCGTTTCGTAATTCTTAATACACTTTCAAAGACATTTTACATATAAAAATTAATCGTACTTATACTCGTTTCGGGTAAGGTGATATGGCACAAAAAATTTGGGTGAGGTGACAAACACAAGACAGAACACGAAACAATGGGTATAAATTGGATATGAAAACATAAAATGGAAGTAACCACAGGAGGCCTATTGGCCCATACTTCCTCTTCCTGCTTCTATGTTGGCTCGGGGACTTGAAGTCGGTTCGAACTAGGCACACTACCCTGAGGTGTGCCTAATTCGAAAGCATCTGTTCTTGCACTTTTAACTCCTTTAAATAGGACATTTGCTCGCCTGTTGGATAGGTAGCTCTTTATCCAACTCAGCGTAGTTTTTATATTGCCTTTATTCGATCTGTTGTTGATTATTATACCTTGCATCTTCCTAATTTTTATCCTAACCAACTACAAGGCCTAGATGTAATACAGAATGATGCCATGTGCATCATCCTGGGTTGTCCTGGAACTGTCAGAATTGTTAACATGAGAACGGAACTAAAATTACCTTCTATTTACGAGATAATAGTTCTACTTCATATTATGTTTTGCGGCAAAACTTTAACAAATTATGGTCCCTCCAGCTCTATTCAGATTAAATTGAGATCAATTCGAAACCATTCTGACCGTCCCCTCACTCCGCGGCAAAAAGCTCCTTACAGTGTGTGACTCAGTGGTTGTGTCATTAATCTTATAAAATTGAATGTGTCTCTTAATCCTGATAAAACTGCTCACTATATTTCCCCATGGAAAGATGTGCAGGTCTCTTTACATTATACCCCATCAGTGTCAAACAAATGTATAACACTGAATCTATGAGATGTATAACTTTAGAATCCATTGACAGTCATCTTCAAAATCTCAAATCAACTGAATCCTATGCCTTTACTGCTGGCTCTGTGCAATTAGGCATTGGTAGAACAGGTTGTGCATGTACAGTATTTAAAGGGAATGAAATGATCATGTTTAGTACACAGAGACTGAACAAATGGGCAAGCACGACACAGACTTGATAAATTGGGTATTTATCGAGCCACTGAGTACCTTAAGCTCAGTGGTGGTGGAGTGATATTCTGTGACTCTAAAAGTGCTCTGCACTCATTAAATAACCCATCACAATTAATGTCTGAAGTAACTTGTAACATTAAATGGAATTCTATTTTTGCCAATGATTATAACTATTGTATAAAATTTGTGTGGATCCCATCCCATGTTGGAGATGGAAAACATGACTTTGTACATCGATTGGCCAATGAGGCTCTCAGGAAAGAAAACACTGATTATGACTTTGGGCTGTCTAATGCAATTATTAGAAACATACAAATTAAATAAATTAATTTAGATTTAGAAGAACTATGAAATGTCCAGAGCCTTGAAAGCTGCAGTATTAAAAGCTTTGACAACTTTTGTAATAATAGTTATTTGTATGGTCTGAACAGTAACGGGACCAGGCAATGTGATATAGTCATTGCACGAATTCGCTTTGGCTATAGGCACATCTGGCAGGTTAATGAGGCTGAGCCACTACCAGAATATTCAGATTGTAAACTCTGTGATAAACCTTTAATGCATTCATTAGAACACTATGTTGTTGAATGTGAAACCGTAAAAGATTTTAGACCTCCTGGCCAATTGTACCGCCAAATGTGTAACTATTTCATTGAATCTGGTGTTCTGGACGACATCCTAACAATTTATCCCAAATTTGCTTGTCCATTTTAAAGAATAAAGAACAAATTTTATTTTATTATTTTGAAGTTACATCTCTTACAAACTCATCCCTGTCATTGTGTGGCAATGCACAATTGAAAGTTGATTTTACATCTTCAGCCTACAATTTCTGACAAGCACTGACAACACTACAAAAAACAAGAGTGTAATTACTGTACTATGCTATGTATTCTCACAAACCCAATGTACCTTCTTGTATATAAATAAATAAACAAATAAATTTAGACCTATTGTCTTGTGTATGACCCTCTGTCCTGTGTGACAGTGAATACCAGCATTATCCCCACTTTAATAAGACTTAATTAAAATCCTCAGATTAGACAAAATTGTAATTAAATTTTGTCAATAAACAAGTTAACGGAATAACATTAACACAGTTGTTAATAATAATAAATTGTATTTGTTGATCACTGCGTTTTTGGACACTCTTGGGACAAAAACAAATATGTTTTTGTCTGCAACACTTCAGTGTCTCGAGATAATTGATGTTAGTTCACGGACGCCCCTGACACGAGTGTGTCTCTCACGACTCCAGACTCCACATACACATGTGTGTGTGTATGAATATGTGTGTGCGCGCGCGTGTTCATGTGTGCGTACTCACCTATTTGTGCTTGCGGGGGTTGAGCTTTGTCTCTTTGGTCCCGCCTCTCAACTGTCAATCAACTGGTGTACAGATTCCTGATCCTACTGGGCTCTATCATACCTACATTTGATACTGTGTATGGAGTCAGCCTCCACTTCATCACAGCCTAATGCATTCCATTTGTTACCTACTCTGACGCTGAAAAAGTTTCCACCCGTGCTGAAGAGTTTGTCTTTGTCCACACTGTCATTACGTGTGTTCCCCTTCTCTCTTTTTCCCTACTCTTCTAATATCCACCAGTGTCCATTCTCTTATATCTCCCCATACCCCTTTCCCCACTTGTCATCTCTCTCACCCACTCCTCCCTAACACCCCCCTCACCTCGTGAGCCCTAATGGTCATATGTATAAACAAGTGGATGGTATCGCTTTGTGTCCCCCCCCCCTCCCCCCGTTGGTGTCCTATTGGCTGTTTCATGTACACTGTCGAACACAAAGACTTTTCAAACTTGGGGCAACACTCGGACGTCTACTGTAGGTACCGTTGGGAACATACTCCTGTAAGTGGCTGAAATGTAGCATTTGCTAGGGCTTCAGGATGCTTTCTCGGAATGTTCAATACAAAGCTTACCTTGCGAGGTGGGAGAGTGGAGGTTAGATGCCTTTCAGTCTTTGGTTAGTCTAGGAAAGGAATATTGGCTTTCACATTCCAGTCTATGTCAGCCTTGGAGACTATGTCAGTCATGTTCTCACACACAGATCCAGTTTGAAATGAGTTGATGAGAAACTCAGTAGAGTAAAAGAGGTCAGTGATGGACATTCTATCGGATAAAACGAAAAGAGTAATTAATGGAAATTGAGCCGTCATGCAACCTGCGATGAAGCAGGCAACAGAACATTGCCTTCTATTGATATAATCAACACGAACTTCTTTGTCACGGTTCAAAGAAGTTCGAACAAAACACAAAACGGGGGAAACAATCGTGAAATAGTTTATTTTCAGAAGCGTGACCCCTACCCACTTCGACCAGAGGATTGAGTTAATCTGTAAGAGAAAATTATTGTTTCTCAATAAGTCCCAGATTGAAGTCAAGACGCCTGGGGCTAGCCTCACGAAATTTTGCCTCGTCATATGTGATTGTACAGCGATTGTCACAGGGTGGCTCGGGTCGACCCCCAAGCCCAGCAATACAAATAATCGGCTCCTTGTCCCAAATCCCAGCGACTCCTGTTAGGTCTGATGTGTGCGCTTGAGTGACCATAACTTATTTCTTCAGATTTTTATTCTGTTATCGAAGTTTCATCACCTTCGGGAGTGAGAACGAGCGGAAGGGAGGGGAAAAGGAATGAAAAAGAGGAAGGGAGGGAGGGAGAGAGAGAAATCAAGAGGGTAAAAGTAAGTGATAGAGGGACTGAGGGAAAGAGAAAGAGCGAGATGGAGGGAAAGAGTGAGGGAGAGAGAACGGGAGGGAGAAAGAAGAAGAGGGAGAGAGAGAACGGGAGAGAGAAAGAAGAGGGAGAGAGAGAACGGGAGAGAGAAAGAAGAGGGAGACAGAGAACGGACGAAATTGAAGGAGAGAGAGAAAGAGAAAGAGTGACTACATTTAAAGATTAGATATACATTACAAAACATATATTTACCAAAACACAGATATTTATAACAAAATATATACATTTTCGTTGTTGGCCAAAGTACTTAAAATTCTTTGAGTGAATACCAAGGTGCTGCACGTAAATCCTTTTATTCCACAGGTTGAGGAATGTGTGAAGACTGTATCATGCCTGGAGGACAGCCAGTGAATGTCACAAAGCAAATGCGAGACACTATGAACACTGGAGACCGAATGTCAGAATGAATTAGAGAGAGTTAAAGACATTGAATGCAAGCGTTAAATCGAGTTAAAGATTGAATGAGTATGAGAGAAAGACAATAAATGCCAGTGAATACATATCAGAATTAATATGATATAGTGTATTAGAGAGGTGCAAGTGACGAAAAACAATGAGAATAAATGAATAACTAAAAGAGAGGATAGACAAGTTCGAGAATGCAATAGAGAAACAAATGCAAAATGATTAAATCTAAGAGCAATATGAATAGTGACAAAGAAACGAAAACAACAGACAAAAACGAAAAAATAATAAATGAAATTCAACAAATATTTTAAACTTTATTAAAGAACATAAGTTACAACTAATTCTCATGTGTCAATGCTGTTAATATTGTAATCCCTTATGGTCCAGTGTTGATATGTTCGCAAAACTTGAAAAACAAACAATTAAGAGTATGTTTTTTGTCGCTCTATTGATTTTTTTTTTTTTTTTTTTTTTGAGATATATACAAGAGTTGTTACATTCTTGTACAGCCACTAGTACGCGTAGCGTTTCGGGCAAGTCCTTAATCCTATGGTCCCTGGAATACGATCCCCTGCCGCGAAGAATCGTTTTTTCATCCAAGTACACATTTTACTGTTGCGTTAAACAGAGGCTACAGTTAAGGAATTGCGCCCAGTAAATCCTCCCCGGCCAGGATTCGAACCCATGACATAGCGCTCGCGGAACGCCAGGCGAGTGTCTTACCACTACACCACAGAGACTGTTTTTATGATTTGATTATGATTTTAATGTTGATGGGAAGAACTATTTTTGGGGTAAATATTTAAACAAACCAGCTATTTGATATTATGAATAAGGAAAAAAACATAATTCTTTTAATTTAGCTACTCTGTTTTAGAGCCCCCCCCCCCCACCCACCTAAAAAACAACTCACAAATTGTTTTGGTAATTCGCTGGAAACCTTCGATAATATAATTGTATAATTTACATAACATGTTTTTAGCTAAATAATTTACATTTGTTGTGAACTGTGTGTAAATTCGTTTCATTTGATTATCAAACACTCAACCCGAAAACTGTTAGCGACTGTGACGAGGTAATAGACACGTTCAGCTCTTGTCTACATCACACACACTTGGGATACTTTGAACACCCTAATGGCAGTGTATCTTTTTGATTGAAATTCTCAGACATTTCTTCAATATTCCTGAAGAAAGATCAGCAAATTCCATTTTAAAGCAGTGTACATCATTGTAAAGCAGTGATGTACAGGCATGATATCAGAATTCCATGCACACACCCACATACACACACACACACACGCACACACACACACACACACACACACACACACACACACACACACACACACACACACACAAACACACACACACACACACACACACACACACAGGGTAGGCTGAGTGGACAGCATTTAGTACTCGTAATCCTGGGGACCAAGGTTCGATCCCCGGCGAGGGCGAGACAAATGGGCACAGTTTCTTTCACCTTGATGACCCTGTTACCTAGCACTAAATAGGTACCTGGAAGTAAGGCAGATGTTACGAGCTGCTTCCTGGGTGTATGTGTGAATTCACCTAGTTGTGATTGCGGGGGTTGAGCTTTGCTCTTTCGGGTCGCCACTCAACTGTCAATCAACTGTTTACTAACTACTTTTTTTCCCCACCACACCACACACACACACACACACACTCACACACACACACACACACACACACAAACACACACACACACACACACACACACACACACACACACACACACACACACACACACACACACACACACACACACACACACACACACACACACACACACACACACACACACAACTAGGTGAGTACACACACACACACGCTATTTAACACAAGGGACACACGCATTAGGGACACAGGTGGAAACTGAGTGCCCAAATGAGCCACAGAGATATTAGAAAAAACTTTTTTAGTGTCAGAGTGGTTGACAAATGGAATGCATTAGGAAGTAATGTGGTGGAGGCTGACTCCATACACAGTTTCAAGTGTAGATATGATAGAGCCCAGTAGGCTCAGGAACCTGTACACCTGTTAATTGACGGTTGAGAGGCGGGACCAAAGAGCCAGAGCTCAACCCCCCAAGCACAACTAGGTGAGTATACCTAGGTGAGAATACACACACACATACACACCAGGAAGCAGATCATGACAGCTGACTAGCTACCAGGTACCTGTTTACTGCTAGGTAACAGAGGCATTCAGGGTGAAAGAAACTTTGCATCGAACCTGCGTCACATAATTACGAGTACTGTGCGCAATCCACCAGGCTACCAGTCCCCCTGGTAGCGGGTGAGTGTGTGTGTGTGTGTGTGTGTGTGTGTGTACTCACCTAGTTGTACTCACCTAGTTGTGTTTGCGGGGGTTGAGCTCTGGCTCTTTGGTCCCGCCTCTCAACCGTCAATCAACAGGTGTACAGATTCATGAGCCTATCGGGCTCTGTCATATCTACACTTGAAACTGTGTATGGAGTCAGCCTCCACCACATCACTTCCTAATGCATTCCATTTGTCAACCACTCTGACACTAAAAAAGTTCTTTCTAATATCTCTGTGGCTCATTTGGGCACTCAGTTTCCACCTGTGTCCCCTTGTGCGTGTTCCCCTTGTGTGTTCCCCTTGTGCGTGTGCTTGTGTGTGTGTGTGTGTGTGTGTGTGTGTGTGTGTGTGTGTGTGTGTGTGTGTGTGTGTGTGTGTGTGTGTGTGTGTGTGTGTGTGTGTGTGTGTGTGTGTGTGTGTGTGTAATTACCTAAGTGTAGTTACAGGATGAGAGCTACGCTCGTGGTGTCCCGTCTTCCCAGCACTCTTTGTCATATAACGCTTTGAAACTACTGACGGTCTTGGCCTCCACCACCTTCTCACCTAACTTGTTCCAACCGTCTACCACTCTGTTTGCGAAAGTGAATTTTCTTATATTCTTCGGCATCTGTGTTTAGCTAGTTTAAATCTATGACCTCTTGTTCATAAAGTTCCAGGTCTCAGGAAATCTTCTCTATCGATTTTATCAATTCCTGTTACTACTTTGTATGTAGTGATCATATCACCTCGTTTTCTTTTGTCTTCTAGTTTTGGCATATTTAATGCCTCTAACCTCTCCTCGTAGCTCTTGCCCTTCAGTTCTGGGAGCCACTTAGTAGCATGTCTTTGCACCTTTTCCAGTTTGTTGATGTGCTTCTTAAGATATGGGCACCACAAAACCGCTGCATATTCTAGCTTTGGCCTAACAAATGTCGTGAACAATTTCTTTAGTATATCGCCATCCATGTATTTAAAAGAATTCTGAAGTTAGAAAGCGTGGCATAGGCTCCTCGCACAATATTCTTTATGTGGTCCTCAGGTGATAGTTTTCTATCTAGAATCACCCCTAGATCTCTTTCTTTATCAGAATTCTTTAAAGATTTCTCACAAAATATATAGGTTGTATGGGGGTCTATGTTCTCCTATTCCACATTCCATAACATGGCATTTATTAACATTTAATTCCACTTGCCACGTGGTGCTCCATATGCTTATTTTGTCCAGGTCATCTTGACGGGCATGACAATCATCTAAGTTTTTTATCCTTCCTATTATCTTTGCATCATCAAACATGATGCATCAGCAAACATGTTCATATAATTCTGTATACCAACTGGTAGATCATTTATGTAGACAATAAACATCACTGGCGCAAGAACTGAAACCTGTGGTACTCCACTTGTGACATTTCTCCAGTCCGATACATTGCCTCTGATCACTGCCCTCATTTTTCTATCAATCAGAAAATTTTTCATCCATGTTAGAAGCTTACCTGTCACCCCTCCAATATTTTCTAGTTTCCAGAAGAACCTCTTATGTGGAACTCTGTCGAAAGCCCTTTTTAGGTCCTGATAGATGCAAACAACCCAACCATCCTTTTCCTGTAATAGTGTGTGTGTGTGTGTGTGTGTTTGTGTGTGTGTGTGTGTGTGTGTGTGTGTGTGTGTGTGTACTCACCAAGTTGTACTCACCTAGTTGTGTTTGCTGGGGTTGAGCTCCGGCTCTTTGGTCCCGCCTCTCAACCGTCAATCAACAGTTGTACAGATTCCTGAGCCTATTGGGCTCTATCATATCTACACTTGAAACTGTGTATGGAGTCAGCCACCACCACATCACTTCCTAATGCATTCCATTTGTTAACCCCTCTGACACTAAAAAAGTTCTTTCTAATATCTCTGTGGCTCATTTGGGCGCTCAGTTTCCACCTGTGTCCCCTAGTGCGTGTGCCCCTTGTGTTAAATAGCCTGTCTTTATCTACCCTATCAATTCCCTTGGGAATCTTGAATGTCGTGATCATGTCCCCCCCTAACTCTTCTGTCTTCCAGCGTAGTGAGGTTTTTTCCCTGTAGTCTCTCCTCGAAACTCATACCTCTCAGCTCGGGTACTAGTCTGGTGGCAAACCTTCGAACCTTTTCCAGTTTAGTCTTATCCTTCACTAGATATGGACTCCATGCTGGGGCTGCATACTCCAGGAATGACCTGACATATGTGGTATACAAAGTTCTGAATGATTCTTTACACAAGTTTCTGAATGCCGTTCGTATGTTGGCCAGCCTGGCATATGCCGCTGATGTTATCCTCTTGATATGTGCTGCAGGAGACAGGTCTGGCGTGATATCAATCCCCAAGTCTTTTTCTTTCTCTGAGTTCTAAAAAATTTCCTCTCCCAGATGATACCTTGTATCTGGCCTCCTGCTCCCGACACCTATCTTCATTACATTACATTTGGTTGGGTTAAACTCTAACAACCATTTGTTCGAACATTCCTTCTGCTTGTCAAGGTCTTCTTGAAGCCTCAAACAGTCCTCTTCTGTTTTAATCCTTCTCATAATTTTGGCATCGTTCGCAAACATTGAGAGGAATGAATCGATACCCTCCGGGAGATCATTTACATATATCAGAAACAAGATAGGACCGAGTACAGGGCCCTGTGGGACTCCACTGGTGACTTCACGCCAATCGGAGGTCTCACCCCTCACCGTAACTCTGCTTCCTATTGCTTAGGTACTCCCTTATCCACTGGAGCAACATAGCAGCTACACCTGCCTGTCTCTCCAGCTTATATACCAGCCTCTTATGCGGTACTGTGTCAAAGGCTTTCCGACAATCCAAGAAAATGGAGTCCGCCCAGCCCTCTCTTTCTTGCCTAATCTTTGTCACCTGGTCGTAGAATTCTATTAAGCCAGTCAGGCAAGATTTACCCTCCCTGAACCCATGTTGGCGATTTGTCACGAAGTTCCTTCTCTCCAGATGTGTTAACAGGTTTTTTCTCACGATATTCTCCATCACCTTTTTTTTTTTTTTTTTTTTTTTTTTTTTTTTGAGATATATACAAGAGTTGTTACATTCTTGTACAGCCACTAGTACGCGTAGCGTTTCGGGCAAGTCCTTAATCCTATGGTCCCTGGAATACGATCCCCTGCCGCGAAGAATCGTTTTTTCATCCAAGTACACATTTTACTGTTGCGTTAAACAGAGGCTACAGTTAAGGAATTGCGCCCAGTAAATCCTCCCCGGCCAGGATACGAACCCATGACATAGCGTTCGCGGAACGCCAGGCGAGTGTCTTACCACTACACCACGGAGACTGTTGATTGGTATACCTTGATTGGTATACAAGTCAAGGACACTGGCCTGTAGTTCAGTGCCTCTTGCCTGTCGCCCTTTTTGTATATTAGGACCACATTCGCCGTCTTCCATATTTCTGGGAGGTCTCCCGTCTCCAGTGACTTACTATACACTATAGAGAGTGGCAAGCAAAGTGCCTCTGCACACTCTTTCAGTACCCATGGTGAGATCCCGTCTGGACCAACAGCCTTTCTAACATCCAGATCCAGCAGGTGTCTCTTGACCTCCTCTCTCACATAATTTCGAACTCTTCCAAGGCCGCCTGGTTTACCTCCCTTTCATCTAGCTTAGTGACCTCACCTTATTCTATTGTGAAGACCTCCTGGAACCTCTTGTTGAGTTCTTTACACACCTCTTTGTCATTCTCTGTATACCTGTCCTCGCCTGTTCTAAGTTTCAATACCTGTTCTTTCACTGTTGTTTTCTTTCTGATGTGACTGTGGAGTAGCTTTGGTTCGGTCTTGGCTTTATTTGCTATATCATTTTCAAAACATTTCTCTGCTTCTCTTCTCACCCTGACGTACTCATTCCTGGTTCTCTGGTATCTCTCTCTGCTTTCTGGTGTTCTGTTATTCCGGAAGTTCCTCCACGTCCTTTTGTTCAGTTTCTTTGCTTCCATACATGCCCTATTATACCATGGATTCTTCTGTTGCTTCTCGGATTTTTCCCTGTGGGCCGGGATGAACCTGTTTACTGCCTCCTGACACTTTTGGGTAACATACTCCATCATAACTTGTACAGACTTATCTTTGAGGTCTGTGTCCCAAGGTATTTTCCTTAGGAAACTTCTCATCTGTTCATAATTCCCCTTTCGGTTTGCCAGACTTTTGATTCCTAGTTCTTTTTGGGGGGAGATAAGTCCTAGCTCTACCAGGTACTCAAAGTTCAATACACTGTGGTCACTCATTCCCAAGGGCGCTTCCATCTTAACTTCCCTTATATCCCACTCATTTAGGGTAAATATCAAATCAAGCATTGCTGGTTCATCTTCTTCTCTCATTCTTGTTGGTTCCATGATGTGCTGGCTTAGAAAGTTTCTTGTTGCCACGTCCAGCAGCTTAGCTCTCCATGTTTCTGGTCCTCCATGCAAGTCTCAGTTCTCCCAATCTATCTTCCCATGGTTGAAGTCTTTCATAATTAGTAGTCCAGATCCATTCCTGCTAGCAACAGAAGCTGCTCTTTCTATTATGTTAATGGTGGCCATGTTGTTTCTATCATATTCCTGTCTAGGTCTTCTGTCATTTGGTGGTGGATAATATATGACTACGACTATAATTTTTTTCCCTCCAGTTGTTATGGTACCTGCTATGTAGTCACTGAAACCTTCACAGCCCTGAATATCCATCTCCTCAAAATCCCAGCCATTTCTTACCAACAGAGCTACTCCACCACCACCTCGTCCTTCCCTCTCTTTCCTCATAACATAATAGTCCTGTGGGAACACTGCGTTTGTTATCGTTTTCGTGAGCTTTGTTTCTGTGTGGGCTATTATGTCTGGGTTTTCCTCTAGTTCCCGTTCTCCAAGCTCATTTGCTTTATTTGTAATTCCATCTATGTTAGTGTACATTGCTTTGAGGCTCACTTTTTTCTCTCCCTTCTCAAATCGCCTCCTTGGTGAGTGCTCTGCTGGTGGGGGAAGCTGTTCCATGGGTGTGAGGACCTGTGAGGTGGATAACAGGGTCTCAGAGGATACTGGGATGAGAGGCGGGGGATCCAGAGAAGGGGGAGTAACAGGGGAGGTATGGGGTGAAAGGGGAGGGAGGACAGGAAGGAAAGAGAGGGAGGGGGGAACTCGGCGGGAGGAAGGGAGGGGTAGAAGGGTGGGGATTGGGTGTGGGGGGAGGGAGATTTGGCTGAACATTTGAGTGGGGGCAGGGATGGTTTGGGGTAGGGGGGTTTTCTATGCAGAGGAGGGTGGCGTGTGTGTGTGTATATGTGTGTGTGAATGTGTGTGTGTGTGTATATGTGTGTGTGTATGTGTGTACTCACCTAGTTGTACTCACCTAGTTGTGTTTGCGGGGGTTGAGCTCTGGCTCTTTGGTCCCGCCTCTCAACCGTCAATGGTTGTGTGTGTGTGTGTGTGTGTGTGTGTGTGTGTGTAAATAAATAAATAAATTCATCGTTGACTGACAGTGTAGAGGCTGGCCGAAAGAGCAGAACTCAACCCCCGCAAACACAACTAGGTGAATACACACACACACACACACACACACACACACACACACACACACACACACACACACACACACACACACACACACGCTCACACTCACACACACACCACATTAGTTAGTTCAATACTGGAGTATGCGGCTCCAGAGTGGAATTCATGTTTAGTCATACACAAGATAAAGTTATTGAAAGTTCAACTATATATCACGGTTGGAATACAAACAAGGAAATACAGGTGGAAAATTAGTACCCAAATTAGCCACAGAGACATTAGAAAGAATTTCTTTACTGTCAGACGGGTTATGATCTCATTAGGAAGAAATGTGGCGGAGGCAGACTCCAAATACAGTTTAAAGTAAGGTTTGATAGAGCCAATAGACTCCAGAATCGTATCTCCAGTTGATTGACAGTCGAGAGGCAGGACCAAAGAGCTGAAGCTCAACCCCAGCAAACTCAACTAGGTATGTACAACTAGGTCAGTACACACACTCCTTGGTTTATTCAGGCAGGCAAAGAAGCCAAGCAGCTAAACCCAAAGTCATGGAGAAACTACAGAAATAAAATGACATCAGAGGGCCAGAAATGAGTGCCTCAAAGTGAGGAGAGAAGCGGAGAGGCATTTTGTAAACGACATAGTATATAAACTGCCATACAGCCAAATCAGGAGGAAAACATCAGTGAAAGAACTGGTGATGAAACTGAAAAAGGGAGAGGATGGGTTCACAGGTACACAGAAAATGACAAAGAGGTTTGTGAAAAAGTAAACAAGAGATTCCAGGAGGTCTTCATAATAGAGCCAGGGAAGTCCCTGAAATAAGAGGGGTGGCGATAAGCCAAGCAGTCTTAGAAGATATTGAATTTACGAGAGATGAGGTTCTTAGTTATCTTCTCGATATAGACGTCACTATGCCTGCTGGACCTGATGGAATCCCACCTTGTATGCTAAAAGAGGACGCAGAAGCATTTTGCGTGCCACTATCTATGGTCTATAACAAGTCACTTGAAATGGAAGACCTACCAGAGAGTTGGAAGACAGCTCAAAATATCATATTTGACAGCTCAAACATAAGTTTGAGACATTGTACTAAGTTCGTCATTTTATTAGTAATATTGTAGGATAGAGGAGCAGGGATGGTTGGGGCGGGGTTGGTGGGGAGAGGAGGTGGAGGAGTGGGGACAGGGGATGGGGTGTAAGGGATCCATATATTTTCTGAGAGAAGAGTTCAAACGGGTGGGAGGGGCAATCCCTTGGGAGAAGGGGCCATCCCTTCCCCCCCCCCCCCAAGGGAAGGGGGATAGTGGAAAGTACCTGGAGGAGGGAGGCGAAGGAAAGGCGGAAGGTTAAGAAGCGGGAAAGAGGAGAGGGACGAAGGGGGGGTTAAGGGGGAGACGGGAGAAGAGGCAGAATATACCGGGCACACCGGGTACTCCTTAATTTTATGTTCTTTGAAAGGGAAGATGAACTAGGCGGGGAGAGAGGGGAAACGGCTGGAAAGACAAGAGAGGGGCGGGAAGGGGGAAGTGAAGGAGGGTGATTGATGGGGAGGACATGGGGAGGGAGGAAGGATTAGGAGGACATGGAAAGGGTAGAGGACGAGGGGAGGGGGTAGGAGTGATTAGGCCATGGAGGAGGGGGGGGGGGAGGATCACATTTAGCATAAAGTCCACCAACTAATCAACCTGTCTTCTTAAAAATAACGTCGCTTTTGGCTGTTTGCCTGTATGACCGAAAGTGGACGTAATATGAAAATGAAAAAAAATTAAAATAAATTTCAGTTGTTTTCAACACCAGTAAGTTAAGGGTCCTCTGATGGGTTAGGTGGGCAGGAAATTCTCATAAGTTTCAAATCTATATGAAAAATGTTAATTGAAAGTTTCCTCTCCTAACCTTTCCAAGTAGGCCGGACGACCCAAACAGAAAAAGGGACAACACGTCACTTTTTTTAGTCGATTTCATTTCATATTACGTCCACTTTTGGCCATAGCGCGCATACGAGCGAAAAGCGACGTTATGTGCTGGCGATGAGTCACAATAACGTGGCTGAAGTCTGTTGACCAATCCACACACACTCGAAAATGAAGGGACGTCGACATTTCGGTCCGTCCTGGACCATTCTCAAGTCGATTGTGATGAGGGAAATAGATGAATGCAATAAATAGGCAAGAGAGAGGTGAGGAGCAAGGCAAAAGGTATGCAAGGAAAAGTGTCGTAGAGGGAATAGCAACAGGAAAAAGAACAAAGTTAACTGCAGAAGGCATATTGGCCCATACGAGGCAGCTCTTATTTATAACCACGCAATAACAAGGAGATAGTAATGGAATAAGAAGAGGATAGCAAGGGATCGTAAGATAAAATAATGGTCAGAAAACGAAAAAGGAAAGAGAAAGAAAGATAAATGGAAGGTTAAGCTTATGTTACCCTTATGTTATCCTCTCTTAGCGTTTCATATCCGGCTGATATTAGGTACCAGGAGCTCTGCAACAATTTAATCCACCCGTCAGCCTTGAGGATATCATCATAATGCATTCGAAGTTATCCCATGCAGGCTGTTGAGAGAGAGATTATGAACGAGAGGGAGAGAGAGACACAGACCTGAGCACAACCGGTTACCCCTCATTGTAGTAGTAGTAGTAGTAGGCATCCATCAGTCTCAGGAGACTATGGAGTTACGCTCCTTAGTCCACCAACAAGAGTTGGGGGACTCTTATATATTGATATTCTATATGGTAAAGAATATGACAGAAAAGAGAAGAGAGAAGCAAGGACCAACTAAGGTAGCTTGCACATTAGAGGAAGAGATGCAGCCAGAGGATAGTACAAGGAAAGGAACGGTTAACAATTTATATGACCAGTGCCTGGACTAGTCAGCTTGATTGGTTCTATTTGGTTGGTTGAAATTATCTGGCAGAATCATTGAGTAAAAGTATAAAACAAGAAAAATGTGGATTCTGAGATCGATATACCTGCAAGAATTCATTATAATTCAAGCAGTTACAACCCGTGGCGGCTCACGACACCTAATTATACACACGACATATGCCTTAGGTTACTCTATAATAAGTTCACCTATTTGGTACTCGACTATAAAATAGAGGCTCACGGAATTCTTACGGGCTATTCATGCCCATGTAAACCTCTTGGATGCCTTAATCTTTATCAATCAATCTCTGTATTCACTTACAGCCCGCTTCTATGCCAGGTAGGTCTACTACGGGCTCATCAATGCCCGTGCTACTTGGAACTCTTTGTTCCGAGTAAGTAAAACATCAACAACATTTTGGTATTGGGGGTGCTGTATTAAGTTGGATTAGGGCAAGGCTATACCAAAGGAAACAGAGAGTTATTATAAATGGGGTAAAATCAGACTGGGAAAATGTTGTAAGTGGAGTGCCTCAAGGCTCTGTCCTGGATTCACTGTTGTTCATAATATAAATAAAATGGTTTAGATTCCGGTTTGAGCAGCAATATTTGCAAATTTGACAATGATTCGAAAATGGGGAGGGAAATAAACACGGAAAAAACGCACTATCTCTTCAAGACGATCTTAATAGCGTTTTGAAATGGACAAAACATTAACAAATGCAATTTAATGCTGACAAATGTAAGGTTTGAGGCAATGTATTGATGATAGTTACAAGACACGAGCTAGATGGCGTTAATGGAGCCCTGTTGCTTATGCATCAGGGCTCCATTAAGGAACATATAATCTCTTCCCACAACCAAACCATTGCCAGAGAAATCCTAGTAAACAACACAGAAATCATCGATAGATACAGCGATAGCAGGCGGCTTGACGTTTGCGAGGCACTACACATTAAAAAGTCAACACCAGCAATCAACAGCCAATTAATGCACAACTATATTCTACCCACCTCAAGACTCCGCTCCAATATAGAAGCATCAACAAATATGGACCAATAGGCTTTCTACAATAACTTCTATTCAATACCCATTGTTTCGTGTTCTGTCTTGTGTTGATGAAATTAATACCCTATTAATGCCACCTCACCCCATCCACCTCACTCAAATGTAGATATAAACAAACCGGAGATGTGTAAGTTCTATTCAGTTGTGTATGTGTAAACTAAAGTCTTTGAAAATGTAATAAGTTTTACGAAACGCGCTCAAGTGTCGCGTCAGACTAAAAATAAAAATGAATTTTGGAGAAATGATTTTTGAATTACCACCAACAGTGAAAAGAAATGTACGAAAGATAGAGAAAATTCGTGTTAGAATTATTAATCTTACTTTTTCGGTCATATTTAATAATATATATATATATATATATATATATATATATATATATATATATATATATATATATATATATATATATATATATATATATATATACATATATATATATATATATAAGTATATTTTGGTAGCAGTCTTTCCTGTAGACATATATTATTAAATATGACCGAAAAAGTAAGATTAATAATTCTAACACGAATTTTCTCAATCTTTCGTACATTTCTTTTCACTGTTGGAGGTAAATAAAAAATTAATTCTCCAAAATTCATTTTTATTTCTAGTCTGACGCGACACGAGCGCGTTTCGTAAAACTTATTACATTTTCAAAGACTTTAGTTCACAAATACACAACTGAATAGAACTTACGCATCTCCGATTTTATATCTACATTTGAGTGAGGTGGAAGGGGTGATGTGGCATTAACACAAGACAGAACAAGATGTGGCATTAATAGGGTATTAATTTCATCAACACAAGACTGAACAAGAGGGTATTAATAGGGTATTAATTTCATCAACACAAGACAGAACACGAAACAATGGATATTGAATAGAAGTGTTTGTAGAAAGCCTATTGGTCCATATTTCTTGATGCTTCTATATTGGAGCGGAGTCTTGAGGAGGGTAGAATATAGTTGTGCAAGAATTGGCTGTTGATTGCTGGTGTTGACTTCTTGATGTGTAGTGCCTCGCAAACGTCAAGCCGCCTGCTATCGCTGTATCTATCGATGATTTCTGTGTTGTTTACTAGGATTTCTCTGGCTATGGTTTGGTTGTGGGAAGAGATTATATGTTCCTTAATGGAGCCCTGTTGCTTATGCATCGTTAAACGCCTAGAAAGAGATGTTGTTGTCTTGCCTATATACTGGGTTTTTTGGAGCTTACAGTCCCCAAGAGGGCATTTAAAGGCATAGACGACGTTAGTCTCTTTTAAAGCGTAGTAGGCTAGCCTACTACGAGGCTAGCCTACTACGCTTTACGACACTGACTGATTAGAGCAGACTCAATCAAATTACGTTCCACGAAATCCCCACAATTGGTAATGCTTTTTGCCCCATTCCAGTTAATATTGTGATCGCATAAACTCGAATGTAGATACAATGCATTAGACGTTTGGGCAGTTCTAATACTATAAGCATGTTGTGACAACCGCAATTGTAAGGACTTTCCTGTTTGTCCAAGGTACACAGAATCACAATCATTGCAGGAAATGATTAAGCTATGAAATGATAAAGCTACCCATTTCATTATGTATGAGGTAATTTGATTGAGTCTGCTCTAATCAGTGTCCAAATCTTCTTAATGTTAGTACTGGAATGTACAAACTTGATCCATTTTTAAGTTATAATATTGCACAACAGTTTAAGAAACAACTCTGATAGAGAGGCTTACAATGTCTCATTATAATTGTATATTCATATATTGTGTGTTCATGAGGCTTTTCTTTAATCTTTCATCCTTATTCTCTGACCGCTTAATCCTCTTTGACCATTCTAAGCTAAGCTATACCTGTTTTTGGTTAATTACACCTGACCAACCCTAGGGATGGGTTGGTCAGGTGTCGGCCTATATATCCTCCCCCTTCTCCCTTCTCCTTAGTCAGTCTGGTGTTGACAAAGGCTTTAACAGAGCCGAAACGTTCACCTCATTTCATATTTCTCTGTGGATTTTCCGCATATATATATATATATATATATATTTATATATATGTATATATATATATATTTATATATATGTATATATATATATATATATATATATATATATATATATATATATATATATATATATATATATATATATATGTCGTACCTAGTAGCCAGAACTCACCCCGATTTGCCTAATAAGCCAAGTTTTCATGAATTAATTGTTTTTCGACTACCTAACCTACCTAACCTAACCTAACCTAACTTTTTCGGCTACCTAACCTAACCTAACCTATAAAGATAGGTTAGGTTAGGTTAGGTAGGGTTGGTTAGGTTCGGTCATATATCTACGTTAATTTTAACTCCAATAAAAAAAAATGTACTTCATACACAATGAAATGGGTAGCTTTATCATTTCATAAGAAAAAAAATAGAGAAAATTTAATAATTCAGGAAAACTTGGCTTATTAGGCAAATCGGGCCTTGCATATTAGGCTGAGAAGTGCGTTCTGGCTACTAGGTACGACATATATATATATATATATATATATATATATATATATATATATATATATATATATATATATATATATATGTCGTACCTAGTAGCCAGAACTCACTTCTCAGCCTACTATTCAAGGCCCGATTTGCCTAATAAGCCAAGTTTTCCTGAATTAATATATTTACTATAATTTTTTTCTTATGAAATGATAAAGCAACACTTTTCTCTATGTATGAGGTCAATTTTTTTTTATTGGAGTTAAAATTAACGTAGATATATGACCGAACCTAACCAACCCTACCTAACCTAACCTAACCTATATTTATAGGTAAGGTTAGGTTAGGTAGCCAAAAAAAGCTAGGTTAGGTTAGGTTAGGTAGGTTAGGTTGACGAAAAAACATTAATTCATGAAAACTTGGCTTATTAGGCAAATCGGGCCTTGAATAGTAGGCTGAGAAGTGCGTTCTGGCTATTAGGTACGACATATATATATATATATATATATATATATATATATATATATATATGTCGTAACTAATAGCCAGAACGCACTTATCAGCCTACTATGCAAGGCCCGATTTGCCTAATAAGCCAAGTTTTCCTGAATTAATATATTTTCTCTAATTTTTTTCTTACGAAATGACAAAGCTACCCATTTCATTATGTATGAGGTCAATTTTTTTTTCTTGGCGTTAAAATTGACGTAGATATATGACCGAACCTAACCAACCCTACCTAACCTAATCTAACCTATCTTTATAGGTTAGGTTAGGTTAGGTAGCCGAAAAAGCTAGGTTAGGTTAGGTAGTCGAAAAACAATTAATTCATGAAAACTTGGCTTATTAGGCAAATCGGGCCTTGCATAGTAGGCCGAGAAGTGCGTTCTGGCTACTAGGTACGACATATATATATATATATATATATATATATATATATATATATATATATATATATATATATATATATATATATATATATATATATATATATATATATTCAAGAAAATAGAAGAAGGAAACACTATTGGCGCAATACGAGTCATCACCAGTGAGGACTCAATTGCCGACAGAGATGCCGCAACAGCTCAAGCCCTAAGGGAGAAACACCCACCCAGGGCTCCGCGTGAGGACGACATTGTACAAGTGGGGGCTACCGGAGCAGACCCTCTCTGGGTGGCTGAATCTGTGGTCCATAAAGCAGCCATGTCCTTCCCTACAGGATCAGCAGGTGGGTTCACAGGACTAAAACCCAACCACCTCAAGCAAATGCTCAACCCTGCACTGGGTGACATTGCAAAGAACCTCTTGGTGGAACTAACCAGATTCACCAACACATGTCTAGCTGGCAACATACCAGCGTCCATAAGACCTATCTTTTTTGGAGCATCTCTTTGTGCTCTAAAGAAAAAGGATGGAGGGATCAGGCCAATAGCTGTGGGCAATTCTCTCCGGCGTCTCGTCGCAAAGGCAGCTGCAAGAACAGTTAGTGATGCAGCGGCCAACATGTTGAAGCCAAAACAGCTCGGGTTTGGCATTCCACAAGGGTGTGAGGCGGCAGCCCATGCAGCTCGAGCCTTCATCGCCAACATCACAGACGAAAAGGCCCTTATCAAGCTAGATTTCAAAAATGCGTTCAATTTGGTGCGGAGGGATGCTGTACTCCGTGCGGTTCATAGTCATTTCCCTTACCTCTACCCTTTTGTACATTCATGCTACAGTATGGATCTTAAGCTACTTTTTGGCGAACATGAAATTGACTCGCGAGAAGGCGTCCAACAGGGTGACCCCCTCGCTCCTCTCCTTTTCTGCTTAGTCATCAAACAAGTCACAGAGGTCCTGTCCAGCGAGCTTAACATCTGGTTCTTGGATGATGGTACCCTAGCTGGTTCCCAAGACTCCCTCCTGGAGGACATCAGAAAAATCCAGGAGCAAGGTGCAGTTTTAGGCCTCACCCTGAACCCTTCTAAATGTGAAATAATATGTTCCAACCAGGGCATCGTAGAGAGAATAGAGGGTCTTCTGCCAAATATCCATAAAACTAAACCTGAAGACAGCACACTCCTAGGAGCTCCCCTGGGGTTGAAAGCCATCGATGAGGTCCTTGATAAGAAAATCGCCGACCTTAAGAGGATGGATGGGAGGATTGAGGATATTGATGCTCATGATGCACTCTACCTCATCACCAGATGTCTGTCCCTCCCCAGGTTAACCTACTTTCTGAGGTGTTCACCATCTTACAGTAGCCAAAAACTAAGTGAGTATGACCGGTTACTGAAATCAATGCTAGAAAAAGCCCTTAACCTCTCTCTCGATGACCTACAGTGGAAACAAGCCTCTCTTCCCGTAAGACTTGGGGGCCTCGGAGTTCGAACAGCAACGCAAATCGCTGTTCCTGCCTTCCTGTCCTCCTTATCAGCATCCGACGACCTTGTGAAGGAAATTCTACCTGCCCACTTACATCAGCTGGCAGGTGTACATGATCCCAATTTTACACGCTGTGCCACAGAGTGGGCCTCTCGTGCAGGCCAATCACCTCAACCACCATCCCCAAAATCCCACAAGCAATCCAGCTGGGATGGTCCCATTGTAGACCAAGTTGCTGCAGAGTGCCTGGGTGCTGCAACAACACAACACGACATTGCTCGCCTCACAGCAGTAGCAGCACCACATGCAGGGGATTTCCTGTTAGCAACCCCAATGTCGGCAACTGGCACGCGTCTCACACCACACGCCCTCCGAATTGCTGTGGCCCTCCGCCTTGCTGCCCCAATCCACACCAGATATAGGTGTATTTGCGGCGAGGTGGTGGCTGACAGGTACGGTCACCATGGCCTACTCTGCCAAAGCACAGGGGGATGGCACTCGAGGCACAGCGAAGTTAACGACATCATCAAGAGGAGCCTCACCACAGCTGGATGCCCAGCTGAAAGAGAGCCCCGTTACCTAACGCCCCGTAACTCTGATGCTCTTATTGGTCGCCCAGATGGTATCACAGTGAACCCCTGGAAGAATGGCAAGCAGTTGGTATGGGACTACACGTGCGTATCAACCCTGGCTAACACCTACATTAACCTCAGTGTTGCACAACCAGGTGGCGCTGCCACCCACAGGGAAGCAGCCAAATCCCGTAAGTATAGAACTGGATCACCACTACAATTTTGTCCCCATTGCTTCTGAGACGCTCGGCGCCTGGGGTAAAAGTGCTACCAGTTTTTTGAAGGAACGGGGTTCTAGGCTCATTGAAACAACAAGGGACCCGAGAGCTGCAAGCTTTCTTTTCCAGCGCCTCAGTGTGGCGATACAGAGGGGAAATGCGCACTGCATCCAGGGTTCCTGCCCGCCATCTGAGGAGCTGGAGGAACTCGACAACCTATGACAACCATCTTTGTAACCTATATGTAACTCCTTTTTTGTAACAAAGTTCAAATAAAGTAAATATATATGTGTACATACAAAAGAATGGGGGTGGTAGGAGAAGATAATATTAGTGTTCAGTGAGAAACCACAAGGTCTCCTCTGAATACTTTTTATTTTCTTCTCCGAGGCTATGGGTCCCCACATTGGCACCAGAGGTGGTACCCTCACAAACTTTTATATATATATATATATATATATATATATATATATATATATATATATATATATATATATATATATATATATATATATATATATATATATATATATATATATATATATATGCAGAATAACCACATATGAAAAATAGAAAATGCTTAACGCGTTTTCGGCTAATTCGCCTTCATCAGAGCAAAGTAGAATGATTCTACTTTGCTCTGATGAAGGCGAATTAGCCGAAAACGCGTTAAGCATTTTCTATTTTTCATATGTGGTTATTCTGCATACTTGGATCAGTGTTTTTGTGATCATTGTTGCATATATATATATATATATATATATATATATATATATATATATATATATTTATATATATATATATATATATATATATATATATATATATATATATATATATATATATATATATATATATATATATATATATATATATATATATATATATATATATATATATATATATATATATATATATCACACACTTGCATGAAATCGCAAGGAATTTTAACAAACAGAACACTTCCAATAACAAACAGAATGATCCCTGAGCCTCTGGTTGGCCAACTAAATGTTACTTGTTTCTGGTTTCTGTTTTACTTAGCTGGGATATGATTGTTTATGGCTTGTATGTTCGATTTTGTGAGATTATGCCCCATGTGTTTAACAACTTATTCTGCCCTGTTGAATCTAAGTTGAAATCTTATTATGTTTGTAACTGTGCACTGTGTTAATGTTGCAGTGGTCTGTCGGGTATTTCTCCACAGTGTTGACAAGAAGTGTAGAGGCATTGGACTTCTTGGTTGTGTTTTGACATGTGGCTGTTCATCCCCACCTCTCACACCACACTTCAGGTAGATGCCTTTCCGGTAAAAAAGTCCTGACAAGGGTTGGTGAACTTAGAATGGAGATTCATTTCCTCTTCAATAACGAAGATCAGATCTTGCATATATTATATGTTTTTGTGTGTATGTGCCACATAGTCGTAATACTTCTATAATTATCAAAAGAAGGTTTGGCGCCTTTTATTGTAATTACTTTGTTTTGCAATAATGGGTTATGAAGCTATCGTTCTATGATCATGTCTGAGTGAAATTTGAAACTACAAGTAAAAGAAAAAATAATGGTTCTCCCAACACAAAATGTCTCAAAACATTTCAATAATCACTGACTTCTGTGACAAGTCACCTTCAACTTAAAATCCCGAACAACTACATGTTCGCAATTCGATTGCAACACGCTAATGAAACAGCATCGTTGAACAATTGCGAACAAATTGAAAGGTGATCCAATCATCACGTCTAAAGGTAATGGTCCAGTATGGACCGAAACGTCATCACTTAATTTATATATGTGTGGATATTTGGTCTAGTTTTCAAGGACGTTATTGGGACTTAATGTCTGCAAAACATGCAGTTGTAATATTCCATTGGTCTGTCGGGCATCGCTTGCCAGTGCTGACCTTTCCTCTCAACTTCTGGAACCCGGAAGCCAATTTCCCCTGCACATGCGTAGACAAACTTCATGCAATGTAAGGTAATTCTGTTTTTCTATTACTCCCTTTCATCAAAATAAATGGTTCGTAGTTGGTTGAATTCTTGTACCAACCTCCAGATCCTGATGTTGCAGCTGCTGTGTTGTGGTCACTGAACATCTTCATTACTGCTCTTTCTAATTATTTCCTTAATCTGTACTAGACTCTGTGGTATGCAAATGTCTACATTTCCTGGCTTAGGTACAAATTTTGCAGCTTCGTCTACAATGTCATTCCCTAGTATTCCTGCGTCACTTGGCCTCAGGGCTAATAAGTACGCGATGCCCATGACTTTTGTGTATTTACATTAATGATATGACATTCGTCGTCAGGTGGATGTTGGATGATGTCTGATGGATACGTCAGATGTAATACGAATACGTGTTCTTTATGCAAGGTGTCAGTTCCCGAAGCTGTATGGATGAAAACAGGTGGTAGGTGTTCACAGCAAGAGCATGTTCCAAAGCCATTTGAAAGACTACCATCTCTGTGAAAATGTAAACCTGTTTGAGAGTCGCCTACTAACTACAATTTTTTTCTGCCTTAACTGCAGCTCTGAATTCTTGTGTCTGCTGATCTACTGATCCGTCTGTGAAGCATGTGAAACTGTCAGATACAAAGATTGCGTCGATTGCGTCGATATTCATTTGTGTAATTACGTATAGCAGATGGTGATTAATCTGATTCTTTTATCGTTCATGAGGTTGCTGTGGATGACTGGTGGAGTGTGGTGGTGCTGTGGATGACTGCTGGAGTGTGGTGGTGCTGCTGTGGATGACTGGTGGAGTGTGGTGCTGCTGTGGATGACTGGTGGAGTGTGGTGGTGCTGTGGATGACTGCTGGAGTGTGGTGGTGCTGTGGATGACTGGTGGAGTGTGGTGGTGCTGCTGTGGATGACTGGTGGAGTGTGGTGGTGCTGTGGATGACTGGTGGAGTGTGGTGGTGCTGCTGTGGATGACTGGTGGAGTGTGGTGGTGCTGCTGTGGATGACTGGTGGAGTGTGGTGGTGCTGTGGATGACTGGTGGTGTGTGGTGGTGCTGCTGTGGATGACTGGTGGAGTGTGGTGGTGCTGCTGTGGATGACTGGTGGAGTGTGGTGCTGCTGTGGATGACTGGTGGTGTGTGGTGGTGCTGCTGTGGATGACTGCTGGAGTGTGGTGGTGCTGTTGTGGATGACTGGTGGAGTGTGGTGGTGCTGCTGTGGATGACTGGTGGAGTGTGGTGGTGCTGCTGTGGATGACTGGTGGTGTGTGGTGGTGCTGCTGTGGATGACTGGTGGTGTGTGGTGGTGCTGCTGTGGATGACTGGTGGAGTGTGGTGGTGCTGCTGTGGATGACTGGTGGAGTGTGGTGGTGCTGCTGTGGATGACTGGTGGAGTGTGGTGGTGCTGTTGTGGATGACTGCTGGAGTGTGGTGCTGCTGTGGATGACTGGTGGAGTGTGGTGGTGCTGCTGTGGATGACTGGTTGTGTGTGGTGGTGCTGCTGTGGATGACTGGTGGTGTGTGGTGGTGCTGCTGTGGATGACTGGTGGTGTGTGGTGGTGCTGCTGTGGATGACTGGTGGTGTGTGGTGGTGCTGCTGTGGATGACTGGTGGAGTGTGGTGGTGCTGCTGTGGATGACTGGTGGAGTGTGGTGGTGCTGCTGTGGATGACTGGTGGAGTGTGGTGGTGCTGTTGTGGATGACTGCTGGAGTGTGGTGGTGCTGTGGATGACTGGTGGAGTGTGGTGGTGCTGCTGTGGATGACTGGTGGTGTGTGGTGGTGCTGCTGTGGATGACTGGTGGTGTGTGGTGGTGCTGCTGTGGATGACTGGTGGTGTGTGGTGGTGCTGCTGTGGATGACTGCTGGAATGTGGTGGTGCTGTTGTGGATGACTGGTGGTGTGTGGTGGTGCTGTTGTGGATGACTGCTGGAGTGTGGTGCTGCTGTGGATGACTGGTGGAGTGTGGTGGTGCTGCTGTGGATGACTGGTGGTGTGTGGTGGTGCTGCTGTGGATGACTGGTGGTGTGTGGTGGTGCTGCTGTGGATGACTGGTGGTGTGTGGTGGTGCTGCTGTGGATGACTGGTGGTGTGTGGTGGTGCTGCTGTGGATGACTGGTGGAGTGTGGTGGTGCTGCTGTGGATGACTGGTGGAGTGTGGTGGTGCTGCTGTGGATGACTGGTGGAGTGTGGTGGTGCTGTTGTGGATGACTGCTGGAGTGTGGTGCTGCTGTGGATGACTGGTGGAGTGTGGTGGTGCTGCTGTGGATGACTGGTGGTGTGTGGTGGTGCTGCTGTGGATGACTGGTGGTGTGTGGTGGTGCTGCTGTGGATGACTGGTGGTGTGTGGTGGTGCTGCTGTGGATGACTGCTGGAGTGTGGTGGTGCTGTTGTGGATGACTGGTGGTGTGTGGTGGTGCTGCTGTGGATGACTGGTGGTGTGTGGTGGTGCTGCTGTGGATGACTGCTGGAGTGTGGTGGTGCTGTTGTGGATGACTGGTGGAGTGTGGTGGTGCTGCTGTGGATGACTGGTGGTGTGTGGTGGTGCTGCTGTGGATGACTGCTGGAGTGTGGTGGTGCTGTTGTGGATGACTGGTGGAGTGTGGTGGTGCTGCTGTGGATGACTGGTGGAGTGTGGTGGTGCTGTTGTGGATGACTGGTGGAGTGTGGTGGTGCTGCTGTGGATGACTGGTGGTGTGTGGTGGTGCTGCTGTGGATGACTGCTGGAGTGTGGTGGTGCTGTTGTGGATGACTGGTGGAGTGTGGTGGTGCTGCTGTGGATGACTGGTGGAGTGTGGTGGTGCTGTTGTGGATGACTGGTGGAGTGTGGTGGTGCTGCTGTGGATGACTGGTGGTGTGTGGTGGTGCTGCTGTGGATGACTGGTGGTGTGTGGTGGTGCTGCTGTGGATGACTGGTGGAGTGTGGTGGTGCTGCTGTGGATGACTGGTGGTGTGTGGTGGTGCTGCTGTGGATGACTGGTGGAGTGTGGTGGTGCTGTTGTGGATGACTGGTGGTGTTGCTGTGGATGACTGGTGGTGTATGGTGGTGCAGGAGAAGCACTGTACACCAGGAAATAGGGAGCAGTGCGATGCTACTGTGGATGACTGATTGACTGTGGTGATCATGTTTACTCCTGGTGTTGTATATTGCATTGTGAATCATATAATGAGTAAGCGAGTATCATCTGTGAGGATTTTGATAACATAATAAGTCCTTAGAGAAAAATTTACATCATTGTATCACAGGGATGATTGCCCACAAACCCCAAGAGAGTACGATACTTGTATCTAAAAGATATTATATAAAACTATGCAATAAATTAACTTGTTCATTCATCAGGTCTGACTGTTATGTCTGGTATTCTGAAATAAATATTCAACATTTCTAAATGTGAATAATGAAACACTGTTTTTCATATAGGAGTAATTTGCCTCTAATTGTGCCACTAATTGACTCTAATTAAACTCTGGCCTTCATAAACTATTTGAGCATGCAACACAAATGGACATGGTTAAGAGGTTGCATCTGTTGAAACATACTTTTAAATGTGGAATTTTGTTATGTGGTAAATTTGTCCTAGATGCAGCGCTTATTTTCTCGTATATTGGTAGTGTGGTTAAAGACTTGTTTTGTTGTGTAGTGATTTTGTTCTACAAATCTTGCTTTGCGGTGTGGAGATCTTTTGTTACATCATTTGCGTGGAAAAGCACTTCTTTTGTGGTGAAGTGATCCTGTGTTATTGTACTTGTTTGTGGCTTCAAGGTCTTGTAGTACAGCACTTGCTTTGTGGCATTAAGATCTTGTAGTACAGCACTTGCTTTGTGGCATTAAGATCTTGTAGTACAGCACTTGCTTTGTGGCATTAAGATCTTGTAGTATAGCTCGTGCTTTGTGGCATTAAAGTCTTGTAGTACAGCTCCTACTTTGTGGCATTAAGGTCTTGTAGTACAGCACTTCCTTTGTGGCATTAAAGTCTTGTAGTACAGCTCCTACTTTGTGGCATTAAGGTCTTGTAGTACATCTCTTGCTTTGTGGCAAAAAAGTCTTGTAGTATAGCTCGTGCTTTGTGGCATTAAGGTCTTGTGGTACAACACTTGCTTTGTGGCATTAAGGTCCTGTAGTACAACACTTCATACACATAGCACTACTGTATACACTTGTCCCCCATACACACAACAATATGTTCGTCGACGGACGTTATATTCCCAATTCTTCTCTGTACATAATACGTAATATACTCATCGAGGCATCAGCACGAAGGACAAAAATATCCATTTTCTCGTATTGGGAGACGATGAAGGGCGGGAGGCGATACTGCTCCACCGGCCTCCCTCCTGGAGACTATGGCCTCGCTAATATACAACCACCAGGAACCTTACATTCTTCACATCTCTCTCTCTCTCTCTCTCTCTCTCTCTCTCTCTCTCTCTCTATATATATATATATATATATATATATATATATATATATATATATATATATATTCTGTATTTATTATTTTCTGGTTTAGGGCTTCTATCCCTCTAACTATTTTCTTAGCAACAGGGCTTAATTGAAATAGGAGTTCTCCAAAACTCATTTTCGTACTTTTAGGGTGAAGAAAAGAAGTGATTTACAATAGAGTGTATTACACTTATTTGTATAATTTGCACGACGTTTCGAACCTCCATGGTTCATTCTCAAGTGAACAGATCTTACAATACTAGTTGATTTTATACCCGCATTAGGTCAGGTGATAATACAATGAAGGTGAAAACATGGGGGGATACATAAGGGATAAACATAGGGGCTGCAGAAGGCTTATTGGCCCATACGAGGCATCTCCTATCTAAACACAAAGATTAATCCAGTGTAATTGGCCTGTTATGTTGGACATTGTCTTCTGTGTTGGCATCGATATGTTCTTGTTAGAGGGATAGAAGCCCTAAACCAGAAAATAATAAATACATATATATATATATATATATATATATATATATATATATATATATATATATATATATATATATATATATATATATATATATATATATATATATATATATATCTCACTTTTGTTTACTTCTTACTGAAAATATATATTTATCTACGACCTCTCTCCTGCTTTATAATTATTACTTGCAACTAGAAAAACAATAGTAATTAGAAATATTCGTTAGCAATAGTAATTAGCAATATGAATAGCAAGAAGTTAGCAATAAGCTCGGCTAGACTGTCATTGGGGAGGTGGTCACAGTACTGTATATGTTCAGAGGAAATCCAGAGCGGAATGGGTTCGAATCCTGGTCGGGTCATATAGAGTTTTTTGTGATTATATATATATATATATATATATATATATATATATATATATATATATATATATATATATATATATATATATATATATATATATATATATATATATATATATATATATATGGGTACATGGGTTCTACATGGGTACCATCGAGCAAAAAGTCTTAGTCGACATGAACTTGAAACCGGCCATATACTGCAGGTATGTTGACGACATTTTTACACAGGTACCTGATGTCAGACATCTGCAGGAGCTGAAGGAGGCATTTGAGCAGAGTTCCGTGCTGCGTTTCACTTACGAGATGGAAAAGGATGGGAAGCTGCCCTTTCTAGATGTAACAGTCATGGAAAAGGGCGGAGGTTTCCACACTGCAGTCTACACTAAGGAAACAAACATAGGAATGTGCCTAAATGCCAACAGCGACTGCCCAGACAGGTACAAGAGGAGTGTTGTTAACGCATATGTCGACCGTGCACTCAGCCACAGCTCAGAATGGAAGCAAGTCGACGAAGAACTCTGTAGGGTAACGCAGGTCCTAGTCAATAACGGCTTCTCCAATGGTTTCGTCGAAGACATCATAAGAAGGAAAGTGAAAAGCCATGCAACCTCTGAAGAGACAACTAACACAACACCAATACCCCCTATTAGACTATTTTACAGGAACTTCTTTTCCACAGCTCATAAAACGGAGGAAAGGGTCCTGAAAGATATTGTTAATAGAAACGTTATCCCTACAGACAAAAATCAGAGGATACCACTGACGATTTTCTATAAAACCAGAAAAACGGCCAGCCTACTCATGAGAAACTCTCCAGACACAAAACAGAACGCTTTAAAAGAGACTAACGTCGTCTATGCCTTCAAATGCCCTCTTGGGGACTGTAAGCTCCAAAAAACCCAGTATATAGGCAAGACAACAACATCTCTTTCTAGGCGTTTAACGATGCATAAGCAACAGGGCTCCATTAAGGAACATATAATCTCTTCCCACAACCAAACCATCGCCAGAGAAATCCTAGTAAACAACACAGAAATCATCGATAGATACAGCGATAGCAGGCGGCTTGACGTTTGCGAGGCACTACACATCAAGACGTCAACACCAGCAATCAACAGCCAATTATTGCACAACTATATTCTACCCACCTCAAGACTCCGCTCCAATATAGAAGCATCAAGAAATATGGACCAATAGGCTTTGTACAAACACTTCTATTCAATATCCATTGTTTCGTGTTCTGTCTTGTGTTGATGAAATTAATACCCTATTAATACTCTTGTTCTGTCTTGTGTTGATGAAATTAATACCCTATTAATACCACATCTTGTTCTCTCTTGTGTTAATGCCACATCACCCCTTCCACCTCACTCAAATGTAGATATAAAATCGGAGATGCGTAAGTTCTATTCAGTTGTGTATTTGTGAACTAAAGTCTTTGAAAATGTAATAAGTTTTACGAAACGCGCTCGTGTCGCGTCAGACTAGAAATAAAAATGAATTTTGGAGAATTGATTTTCGATTTACCTCCAACAGTGAAACGAAATGTACGAAAGATTGAGAAAATTCGTGTTAGAATTATTAATCTTACTTTTTCGGTCATATTTAGTAATATATGTCTACAGGAAAGACTGCTACCAAAATATACTAATATATATATATATACATATATATATATATATATATATATATATATATATATATATATATATATATATATATATATATATATATATATATATATATACAACACCTATACCTATTCGTGGGTATAGGTATAGGTAGGTATACCATATACCTATTCCTATTCGTATATATATATATATGGCAATATATATATATATATATATATATATATATATATATATATATATATATATATATATATATATATATATATTATTAAATATGACCGAAAAAGTAAGATTAATAATTCTAACACGAATTTTCTCGATCTTTCTTAGGTTTCTTTTCAATGTTGATGGTAATTTAAAAATCAATTCTCCAAAATTCATTTTTATTTCTAGTCTGACGCGACACTTGAGCACGTTTAGTAAAACTTATTACATTTTCAAAGACTTTAATTTACACACACATACACAACTTTAACTGAATAGAGCTTAAATATCTTCGAGTTTTTTATACCTACATTTGGGTGAGATGACATGTTACAATAGTTTTGGATGAGGTGAAAATAAACTTTTTACACAAGACAGAACACGAAACAATGGGTATTAAAGGTAGGTAACTGCAGAAGGCCTATTTTTATTGGCCCATATTTCTTGATGCTTCTATATTGGAGCGGAGTCTTGAAGTGGGTAGAATATAGTTGTGCATTAATTGGCTGTTGATTGCTGGTGTTGACTACTTGATGTGTAGTGCCTCGCAGACGTCAAGCCGCCTGCTATCGCTGTATCTATCAATGATTTCTGTGTTGTTTGCTAAGATTTCTCTGGTGATGGTTTAGTTGTGGGAAGAGACTATATGTTCCTTAATGGAGCCCTGTTGCTTATGCATCGTTAAACGCCTGGAAAGAGATGTTGTTGTCTTGCCTATATAATGAGTTTTTTGAGGCTTACAATCCCCAAGAGGGCATTTGAAGGCATAGACGACGTTGGTCTCTTTTAAAGCGTTCTGATTTGTGTCTGGAGAGTTTCTCATGAGTAGGTTGGCCGTTTTTTTGGTTTTATAGTAGATCGTCAATTGTATCTTCTGATTTTTGTCTGTAGGGATAACGTTTCTACTAACAATATCTTTCAGGACCCTTTCCTCCGTTTTATGGGCTGTGGAAAAGAAGTTCCTGTAAAATAGTCTAATAGGGGGTATAGGTGTTGTGTTAGTTGTCTCTTCAGAGGTTGCATGGCGTTTCACTTTCCTTCTTATGATGTCTTCCACGAAACCATTGGTGAAGCCGTTGTTGACTAGGACCTGCCTTACCCTACAGAGTTCTTCGTCGACTTGCTTCCATTCTGAGCTGTGGCTGAGAGCATGGTCGACATAAGCGTTAACAACACTCCTCTTGTACCTGTCTGGGCAGTTACTGTTGGCATTCAGGCACATTCCTATGTTTGTTTCCTTAGTGTAGACTGCAGTGTAGATGCCTCCACTCTTTTCCGTGACTGTTACATCTAGAAAGGGCAGCTTCCCATCCTTCCCAATAATCTTTGGGGAATATAAACCTGGATATGCGTATGGAAATGTCAAGACACACAAGCCTGGAAACCCACTTCGGCCAATCATCTGCCAGATACCCACACCCACGTACAGACTGGCGAAACGACTCAATGGCTTGCTGACTCCTTATGTCCCTTGCGCCTTCAGCCTGAAGTCTCCAAAGGAATTTGTTGACTTACTGCGGGGAACACGGGCCACAGGGATAAGAGCCTCATTGGACGTAGAATCACGGACGTAGAACACTTTTTCCACCAAGAGATTCGAACCCTAGCCAGCACAGAATCCTTACAGCAACTGGCATAACTGGTACGCCTTTAACCCACTGCACCACAGCTCAGACCCTTAAAAGAGATGGTAATTTCGGAGTATTTCACCTCCAAAGATCACCATCTCCCAAGGGCAACTAGAGCATAGTGAGGGGCTACTCGCGTTCTTTCATCAAATTCCTGTTAATATGGGAGAACTCTGTGTCTATGCTTAATGCACAACTTGCCTAAACACGCAAGAGAGATTATACAACCTTAGAACACTTTCCCACCATGGAGATTCGAACCCTAGCCAGCACAGAAGCCTTACAGCAACTGGCATAACTGGTATGCCTTTAACCCACTGCACCACAACTCAGACCCTAAATATATATATATATATATATATATATATATATATATATATATATATATATATATATATATATATATATAAATGTCGTACCTAGTAGCCAGAACGCACTTCTCAGCCTACTATGCAAGGCCCGATTTGCCTAATAAGCAAAGTTTTCCTGAATTAATATATTTTCTCTATTTTTTTCTTATGAAATGATAAAGTTACCCATTTCATTATGTATGAGGTCAATTTCTTTTTATTGGAGTTAAAATTAACGTAGATATATGACCGAACCTAACCAACCCTACCTAACCTAACCTAACCTATCTCTATAGGCTAGGTTAGGTTAGGTAGCCAAAAATGTTAGGTTAGGTTAGGTAGGTTAGGTAGGCGAAAAACAATTAATTCATGAAAACTTGGCTTATTAGGCAAATCGGGCCTTACATAGTAGGCTTAGAAGTGCGTTCTGGCTATTAGGTATATATATATATATATATATATATATATATATATATATATATATATATATATATATACATATATATATATATATATATATATATATATATATATATATATATATATATATATATATATATATATATATATTAGTATATTTTGGTAGCAGTCTTTCCTGTAGACATATATTATTAAATATGACCGAAAAAGTAAGATTAATAATTCTAACACGAATTTTCTCAATCTTTCGTACATTACGCTTCACTGTTGGAGGTAAATAAAAAATTAATTCTCCAAAATTCATTTTTATTTCTAGTCTGACGCGACACGGGCACGTTTCGTAAAACTTATTACATTTTCAAAGACTTTAGTTCACAAATACACAACTGAATAGAACTTACGTGTCTCCGATTTTATATCTACATTTGAGTGAGGTGGGAGGGGTGATGTGGCATTAACACAAGACAGAACAAGAGGGGATATTAATAGGGTATTAAAAGTATCAACACAAGACAGAACACAAACAATGGGTATTGAATAGAAGTGTTTGTAGAAAACCTATTGGTCCATATTTCTTGATGCTTCTATATTGGAGCGGAGTCTTCAGGTGGGTAGAATATAGTTGTGCAATAATTGGCTGTTGATTGCTGGTGTTGACTTCTTGATGTGTAGTGCCTCGCAAACGTCAAGCCGCCTGCTATCGCTGTATCTATCGATGATTTCTGTGTTGTTTACTAGGATTTCTCTGGCGATGGTTTGGTTGTGGGAAGAGATTATATGTTCCTTAATGGAGCCCTGTTGCTTATGCATCGTTAAACGCCTAGAAAGAGATGTTGTTGTCTTGCCTATATACTGGGTTTTTTGGAGCTTACAGTGCCCAAGAGAGCATTTAAAGGCATAGACGACGTTAGTCTCTTTTAAAGCGTTCTGTTTTGTGTCTGGAGAGTTTCTCATGAGTAGGCTGGCCGTTTTTCTGGTTTATATATATATATATATATATATATATATATATATATATATATATATATATATATATATATAGATATATATATTGTGACGGTAACGCGTTGGTGTTCGGCTGTTTAAGGCTAGGGGTATGGCCTCGTCACATAGTTATAAAAAAAAAATAGAAAAAAATGGAACTTCGTCTGTGGTAAGGTAAGGAGAAGACACACAAAACACAAGTAAACTTTAACAATGAAATTTTAATTACGTTAAAGAAATAAAACATGAATAAAATGCACAAACAAATTCTTATAATAAAATCAATCAATCAAAATAATAAGAATAATTAAATGACACAATGAAAAGTTACGTTAAGATAAAATAACAAGAAGTGCAACACAAAAGTAAATGGGAGGTGCTGGAATATTGGCTTTAAGCTATCACCTCTCTCAGTACACGCTAACGTCTAGCCGGGAGGAGTGATAACTACGAAAGCACTGAACATTCTGAGGTCTGAGGTCGTGGCGACCCCAGACATCAAGTAGTATGGGGGGGCGAGTGCAGGTGCAGCCAGACCGGCGACCAATCAGCGGGGCCGGTAGCGATCAACAAGTGGTTTGGCGGTTTGAGTCTGAACAGGTGTCTCTGGCTGCAACGTTTTGCGCTCTGGCAAGCCTTGCTGGTGTTGTTGTCGTTGTTGGACATTTCTTCCATAGTAGTTTTATATAACCACAACGACGTAATTGTGGAGGGAAGAGCAGGCTCAATCTCTTGAAGGAGATTATCGTCACAATATATATATATATATAATGTCTTGAAGATCGGGATATTCGAAAGTAACTCAATTTTTAAATGAAATTCTTGTTGTGTGTGAAGCAGTTTTCTGTATGATAATTTTATTATCATCTGAAGGTGTCACGTAACAACAGGATCGTGAAGATCTATCACAGTTTTGTCTGTTTATTGAGTAAATCATTGTAGAATGATTTTATAAACGGAATGATTTTTGTTATTGATTCAAAAAATTTTTATTTGTAAAACAAAAACAAAAAATATATTCTTTAAACATCAGAGCGCACTAATTAAAAGTATATGGATAGATAACCCAATTTTATACTTAATTAGTGTACTCAGAATAAATCCACTGATAACCTCATTCAGTCTACCTGTTATTACATAAATCAAAAGCTGATGTTATCAGTCAGCCCGTGTTATCTTATTAAAAAAACTCTCTTCAGATATATAATTGTAATTCCTGCATTACCTTACCCAGTGACTCGTGTTTCATAGACAATGACAGACGTTAGAGGGTCATTTGGTCAATATTCATAGATTATTAACAATAGCAAAATACATAAACAATAGCACACCAGGAATTTGAGGTTTCCTATCTGTATTTTGCTCCGATTCAGAATTCAGACGAACCCCAGCCGTCAGTTGTGAAAACTAACACGCTTCCTTCCTTCCTTCACAGCTCTGACTTCACATCTCATTCATGCAGTTTTTGCCTCCTATATTTGCATACTAGAGGGTGAAAATGTGTTATCAGGAGACCTTGGATCTTTTCTCCTGCGATTTATCAGCCTCGTAGTGTGGGCTGGTCGGCCGTCGGGTGCTTCCCTCAGCCAGCGGTAGTTACCAAGGATTTAGGAAGGGCTGACAATTTTGAGCGGGAATTATGGGGTTTATGCGGCACTCGTTTCCTCCTGACAAATGTGTCTAGTTCTGATGAGGAGGTTGATTCCTAACTGATATGACTATTTGGGTCCTGTGTGGGTTGGATACCTGTATGCGTGTACTTGTACTTACCTAGTTGTGCTTGCGGGATGTGAGCTCTGCCTCTTTGGCCCCGCCTCTCAACTATCAATCAACTGGTGTACAGATTCCTGAGGTCTATCACATCTGCACTTGAAACTATGTATGGAGTCTGCCTCCACCACATCACTGCTTAATGCATTCCATGTTTTAACTACTCTGACACTGAAAATGTTCTTTCTAACGTCTCTATGACTCATTTGGGAACTGAATTTCTACCTGTGTCCCATAGTGCGTGTCCCCCTTGTGTTAAATAGCCTGTCATTATCTACCCTATTAATTCCCCTGAGAATCTTATATGTGGTGATCATGTCCTCTCTAACTCATCTGTCTCCCAGTGACGTGAGGTTTAATTCCCGTAGTCTCTCCTCGTAACTCATACCCCTCAGTTCGGGTATTAGTCTGGTGGCAAACCTTTGAACCTTTTCCAGTTTAGTCTTATTCTTGACTAGACATGGAATCCATGCTGAAGCCGCATACTCCAGGATTGGTCTGACATAGGTGGTATACAAAGTTCTGGAAGAATCCTTACGCAAGTTTCTAAATACCGTTCTTATGTTAGCCAACCTGGCATATGCTGCTGATGTTATCCTCTTGATATGTGCTTCAGGGGACAGGTCTGGCATGATATCAACTCACAGGTCTTTCTCTCTCTCTGACTCTTGAAGTATTTAATCTCCCAAATTATTCCTTGTATCTGGTCTCCTGCTCCCTACACCTATCTTCATTACATTACATTTGCTTGGGTTAAACTCTAATAACCATTTGTTCGACCATTCCTGCAGCTTGCCCGGGTCTTCTTGAGGCCTCAATCTGTCCTCCTCTGTCTTAATCCTTCTCATAATTTTGGCATCGTCGGCCAACATTGAGAGGAATCAGTCTATTCCCTCTGGGAGATCATTTACGTATATCAAAAACAGGATAGGTCCAAGTGCAGAGCCCTTTCGGACTCCACTGGTGACTGAGAGCCCTACCAGTTACTCCTGCCTATTTCTCCAGATTATGAATCAGCCTTTTTATGGATACTGTATCAAAGGCCTTCCGACAGTCCAAAAGTTCAGTCCGCCCATCCTTCTCTTTGTTGCTAAATCTTTGTCACCTGATCGTACATTTCTAATAAGCCTGTAAGGCAAGATTTACCCTCCCTGAACCCATGTTGATGGGTTGTCACGAAGTCTCTTCTCTCCAGATGTGTTACTAGGTTTTTTTCTCACAATCTTCTCCATCACCTTGTATGGTATACAAGTTTAGGACACTGGCCTGTAGTTCATTGCCTCTTGCCTGTCGCCCTTTTTCTATATTGGGACTACATTAGCGTCTTCCATATTTCTGGTAAGTCTCCCGTCTCCAGTGACCTACTATGGAGAGTGGCAAGCAATGTGGTCCTGTCCACTCTTTCAATACCCATGGTGAGATTCCATCCGGGCCAACAGCCTTTCTCACGTCCAGATCTAACAGATTCCTTTTGACCTCATCGCATGTAATTTCGAACCCTATTAAGGCCGCCTGGTTTACTGCCACCTCTCCTAGAGCAGTGACCTCTCCTTGTCTGGGTTTGGGATGGGACGGGGAGAAAGAATGGTGCCGAACCACTTGGACGGTCGGGGATTGAACGCCAACCTGCATGAAGCGAAACCTTTGCTCTACCGTCCAGCCCAAGCGGCATGAGGAACTGAATCAATTACCTTTTGAAACTCTAAGACGATACAATATACTGAGGCCTAATGTTCCATCGTCTCTTGCTGCTCTCCATTACAGTGGATATCCTCTTAACACTGGCCTCACGTACACCGTATTTCCAGATGTCCTAAGGCAGTTATTATGTTGGTAAACCATGTATAAAGAACTTATAAAATTAGTTTGATTTAGAAAACTGGTAACAGGTTTGGTATCAAACCTACCCCCCCCCCCCCATTTCTATCTGTCCGATTCCATGGGTGTTTCCTCTCCCATGGGGCATATGTGACGGGCCTCTATCTCCCAGCCCCAAACTTCATCTATGCCTATAAATCAGAATTAGTTTTCTAGCAATCATCTCGTTCTCGGTGGAAGTTAAATATTCTGAGCCGATTCCATAGACTTTATCATTTTCTCATATACGTGTTCATGCCGGTATGACTAATCATCCTATGTGATGGAGATTTTTAGCATCACTTAGCTAGTTTTTTGATACACTCTGTATTCCCCCACATATAGTCTAGGGTAGCTGCGCAAAAGCAGATGTACCTAAATGTGTGTGTGTTAGTACATTCAAATATTGGTATTTAAAACTTAGGTACATAAACAACCCATTCTCCTGTTTCGATAGCATTTTTTTAACTATGTTGACCATCGTAGATATATTGACGTAATAGATGAATAGAATTTGGCACTATTCACTTTATACAGTTCCGTAAAATAAAGCTAAAATCAAGCTTAAATATTGCTAGTATACAATGCTAATATTTGTACTGTATTAGACCTCATAAAGCGACTATTAGGGTTTGGAGAGTTAGTTGAGGTTTCATTAGGAACAGATATTAAAAAAATAACGTTTTCCGGCTATCTACTCTCTAATCGTCCATCATGATTATAAATTTATAATATAAATTATTATTACATCAGTATAAATGTAAATATAAACATTTACATTTTTCTCCAGTTAATAAGAGAAATTGATTGTGGCTTTATTATTACGTTTATGAATAAATTAATTAAACATTCTTATTTACAATTTTGCATGTTCACAGCATTCGTACTATCTTGCCGTAACTCATTTGATGAGTGTAAGTTTATGCTTCTTAACATAAGACAAGTTCTTGAGTAATTATGTGCTAGATACTAAGGACTGGTCCTTCGTCACCAGTCCAGCAGCTAGGAGGCCTGGTCGAGGACCGGGCCGCGGGGACGCTAAGCCCCGAAAACACCTCAAGGTAACCTCAAGGTTGATGAGTCACCGCAGCTAAGGCCGCGAATCGCTTTGGGTTTTCCGGGGGAGCGCCTTCCCCCCTCCGCCAGGCTAGCGACGCGGAGCCCCCACCCCGAAGGGGCAGTCGTTAGCTGGCAGCTGTGGGCGACTTCACGGTGTAACTGAGAGATGGGTAACAGAGAGGCTAGGGGGGGGGGAAGGGGTATGGAAGGAGAAGGTAGGCATTTAACCGGTGCCGTGATGGGTCCGCCCCCACCCTGAAGGGCGATAGAAAAATTTGTTCCCCTCCCTGTCCACTACATCAGGGTTGACATCGTGACGTATGTTATTGCTTGCTGGCTTTATCTTCCCTACCAAAATCTAGTTTCTAATCATCTTTTTCGTCAAGATATATGTCCGATAGTCCACATCACTACTATAAGTACTCTCTAAACAGGAGAATGAGCTGCCATATGAGAGATTTGCTTTGTGTGTGTGTAACATTTTTGCTCACAGTGACTATGTGTGTGTGTGTGTGTGTGTGTGTGTGTGTGTGTGTGTGTGTGTGTGTGTGGTGTTTATGAATACAGTATTGAAGGAGGCAGCGAAGGTGTTTGTGTGAGGGAGGATGGTGGTGGTGGAGGGGGGAGGACAGGGTGTGTGTGGTGGGGATGACTGGGGGATGTGAGGGGTGGGAGAAAGGTGGGATATTTACTGGTGGAGATGATGAAAGGTGTGTGTGTGTGGGGAGGATGGGGGAGCGTATGTATTAGGGTGTGTGAGTGTGGTGAGAGACGGAGAGGGTGTATACTGGGGTCACGAGGAGAGTGTGAGGGGGGGGGGCGGGAGTGGGGATGAGGTGGGGATTGTAAGTGTGAGAGGGGGGAAGAGGAGAAGGAGGGGGTGTGTGTGATTAGTAATGAGGAAGGTGTGAAGATGTTTACAGGTACAGTGACAGTGTGTATTCCAGTTACTTACAGTGACGGAGGAGACGGTAAAGTGTACGTGAAGAGGTACTCGAGATGGTGTGTCTCTTCACACAGAGAAGAAGAAGGTGTGTCGGAGGGAGATAAAGATGGTGTGTGTGTGTAGAACAAGGCCTTTTAGCCAATATGAGACAGCTCTCCTAGTTATATCCACCCTTACTCATTCGTAGTTATATTTAACCTACGCTTGAAACAGTCCACTGATTCCACGTCAACTATGTTTCTAATTTGTTCTTCAGATTAACCATCCTATTTTCAAAACCAGTATTTACCCAGGTCTTTCCTGGATCTACAATCTTCCTATTTGCATACACAGTTTCTTGTTGATATATTTAGCATATTAATATTTTCATGTTTTACATCCTTTTATTCATTTGTATACTTTATTTCATGTCTTCCCTAACTCTTTGCCTATCTATGGGATTTGTTTAGGCATATTAAATAAGAAATGTTTCTTAATTTGTATGATTAACTTTGTCTTCCTTTTTGTAATTCGTTTAAATGAATATATATTCATAATTTAGTATGGCGACGAAAATTGAGCTCTATAATCAAAATAATAAGTAAAAACTGGAGCAACATTCAGCTTATGAATAAATTTAACTGTTTTATTCTAGTGCTTCAATAAATAAATCCCAGTATTCTATTTGTTCCATTCACAACAAATATACAATAATTTTTTGGCTTAAAATTCTTACTAATCATGATCCTCAGATTCGTTTCGTTCATAGACTTCGCAATTGCAACACATCGAACTGATATCTGAAAACTTGATAATTATTATGGTGTCTCAGAACCCGACATTTGAAACATTAGACTGCATCTACAAATCTTTCAAAATCAAATGGGACTTTGGGTCTTCATCTCAGAGAGTACATAAATGCTCTCTGACTTGTTCTCATTTTGTATATTGACAATATTAAAATTATGAATTCTACCTGTCTTATAGTTCTTCTGTACATTGCAGGTTCTTATTTAATATAGTAAGCGGTAAGTGCAAGTAATTTAGTGAGCACAGTTACATCAGAGTTTCCCAATCTGTTTGTCCTATGTCTTCAGTCTTCTTGTTTTGTTCGCCAAGTTGTATTGGTGAACATGACATTAACATATATTTCTTTCATTGCTTGCTCACTTACAGGCTCATCCCTCAACCTCTATCGTTCTGATGTGGATAATTACTAGCAGCGGGATGTATCTGGAAAGGGTTTGGAGAGAAGAGAATATATATTGGGTCTGATTTACTGTTAACTGGAGATTTGAAGATAATTGTGGCTCAGAAATAAGGACGGAGCAGGGGAAATATTTAAGTAAAATGCCTCATAACTATAATAACTTTCCTTATTAAGACTACTCAATAGCTCGGTCGATAGAGCTTCGGCCTCACAAGCGTGTAGTCCGCGGGTAGAGTCTTCTAGAGCCCAGGGGTCAGATTCACGAGGCAGTTACACAAGTACTTACGAACGTGTACATCTTTAGTCAATCTTTAACGGCCTTGGTTACATTCATTATACAGTTTACAAGCATGAAATCTTCCCAATCAACTGTTGTTATTGTTATAAACAAGCTCCTGGTGCTTCGGAGCTCATTCTCTGTTTAATAATTGTAAATAAAGCCGCTAAAGATTGAGGAATGATTTACAGGTTCGTAAGCACTTACATACTGCTTCGTGAATCTGGTCCCAGGTGGATAGAAGTATTTAGGTATTGAAGAATGGGGTTTGGATTGAATTAATGGTCATAGAATAGTAGTGAGTAGGAAGTGAGGGTTGATGATGGGAAGGTTCATCCAACTGTTGAAGCATACAATTGGAGAAGTGAGGAATAAGGTGTATTTCCCCAAATTTTTTCACTTGCCTTTCATGTTTGTCTCGTCTCAGTGTTTGAAGCTCTCTCTTCTTTTATCATATTCCTATGACAAATACATCTTTATTCCCTTGTACAAGCTGAAGATTGTTTTCTAGATTATTCTCTTATTTCCTCATTTATGAAAATAGTCTTTACCAGTCGATTTGTCTTATGCCTTTATGAGCCTAACCTCACAACATTATAATGAAATTTTCCTGTCAGGTTCTTCCATATAAATTCCGTTTAAGAAAATTTTCACAACATCTCTGTTCATTACATTATGCTTCTCTCTTCCAGCACTTTAAGTTCCACAAGTATTATTGCATTTTATCAAGGTGCTAATTGGAACTGCTAATTTTTCTTGCGAAGTGGCTGCCTGCATTGTTATTTCCTGCAAAACTTATATCACCAGATTGTGTTCCCACAAAACTGATCCTGTTTATTCATTACCAGTTTGGACTAGTTATCCTTTAAGGGTCTTTATTTCCTCGTTGGATGACTCAGATTGGCTTCAAAGTGTGTTAAGTGTGTTTTTGTATACCGACCGTTGCTCACTCTCACTTCCTTCGTGATATTTGTACTAGCTGGACTGAATATTGTCTCTAGTTCTGGCCGGCCAATATCGCTTGTTTACTTCCTATGACTCTCCAAACTCCAGCATCCTCCTTTATTTTCCGCCTCTCTCTTCTCTTCGGCCAAGTGTCCCATCCTCCTCTCTATTCTCATCCTGTAGTGAGAGACCAGGTAGCAAGAAGGCAAGTGGAGAGAGAGGGAGCAGCCGGGTTGTTTGTAAATTTTAAGTGGGTGAGTGTCGCTTGAGGAAGACCGGAGGAGAGACACGGAGGAATTGTTGGTGAGAGGTAGAAGGAGTTTGTGATCCGGGTTTAGAAGAGAGAAGATGGAGAAGGATGAGAGAGGAAGAGGGCTTGAAAAAGAGAGTGACCGAGTGTGTGTGTGTGTGTGTATGTGTGTACTCACCTTGTTGTGCATAAGGGTGTTGAGCTCCGGCTCTTTGGTCCCTCCTCCACTGTGTGTGTCTACTCACATATTTGTACTCACCTATTTGTGCTTGAAGGGGTTGAGCTTTGGCTCTTTTGTCCCGCTTTTCAACCGTCAATCAACTGGTGTACAGATTCCCTAGCCTACTGGGCTCTATCATATCTACATTTGAAACTGTGTATGGAGTCAGCCTCCACCACATCACTGCCTAATGCATTCCATTTGTTAACTACTCTGACACTGATAAAGTTCTTTCTAACATCCCTGTGGCTCATTTGGGAACTCAGTCTCCACCTGTGTCCCTTTGTTCGCGTACCACCCGTGTTACACAGTTTATCCTTGTCAACCCTGTCAATTCCTCTGAGAACTTTGTAGGCAGTGGTTATATCTCTCCTTACTCTTCTGTCTTCCAGCGTCGTGAGGTGCATTTCACGCAGCATTTCCTCGTATCTCATGCCTCTTAGTTCTGGGAAAAGCCTAGTGGCATACCTCTGAACTTTTTCTAGCTTCGTCTTGTTCTTGATAAGGTACGGGCTCCATGCCGGGGCCGCATACTCCAGGATTGGTCTTCCATATGTGGTATACAAGGTTCTGAATTATTTCTTACACAGGTTCCTGAAGGTAGTTCTGATGTTAGCCAGTCTTGCATATCCCGCAGAAGTTATTCTCTATATGTGGGCTTCAGGAGACAAGTTTGGTGTGATATCCACTTGTAGATCTTTCTTGCTGTCCGTTTCATGAAGGACTTCATCCCCCATTCGGTATCCTGTGTCTGGCCTCCTGTTTCCACTGCCTAGTTTCATTACTTTACGTTTACTCTGGTTGAACTTTAGTAGCCATTTGTTGGACCATTCGTTCAGTTTGTTTAGGCCTTCTTGCTGCCTCGTACTATTTTCCTCTGTTTTAATACTCCTCATAATCTTTGTATCATCAGCAAACAATAAGAGAAAAGATTCTACCCCCTCTGGGAGATCATTTACAATATCAGAAACAGTATACGTCCAAGGACTGAACTCTGCGGGACATCACTGGTGACGCCTCGCCAGTCTGAGACCTCACCCCTCACAGTGACTCGTGGTCTTCTGTTGCTTAAGTTCTCCCTTATCCAATGGAGTACCTTCCCTCTCACTCCTGCCTACATCTCCAGCTTTTGCACTTGTCTCTTGCGTGGTACTGCGTCAAAGGCTTTCTGGCAATCCAAAAATATGCCGTCTGCCCACTCCTCTCTTTCTTACTTTTGTGTGTGTATGTTTGTGTGTGTGTGTGTGTGTGTGTACTCACCTAATTGTACTCACCTAATAGTGCTTGCGGGGGTTGAGCTTTGGCTCTTTGGTCCCGCCCCTCATCCGTCAATCAACTAGTGTACAGATTCCTGAGCCTACTGGGCTCTATCATATTTGCATTTGAAACTGTGTATGGAGTCAGCCTCCACCACATCACTTCCTAGTGCATTCCATTTACTAACTACTCTGACACTGAAAAAGTTCTTTCTAATGTCTCTGTGGCTCATTTGGGTACTCAGCTTCCACCTGTGTCCCCTTGTTCGCGTCCCTACAGTGTTGAATAGTTCATCCTTGTTCACCCGGTCGATTACCCTGAGGATTTTGTAGGTTGTGATCATGTCCCCTCTTACTCTTCTGTCTTCCAGTGTCGTAAGGTGCATTTCCCGCAGCCTTTCCTCATAACTCATGCCTCTTAGTTCTGGAACTAGTCTAGTAGCATACCTTTGGACTTTTTCCAGCTTCGTCTTGTGCTTGACAAGGTACGGGCTCCATGCTGGGGCCGCATACTCCAGGATTGGTCTTACATATGTGGTGTACAAGATTCTGAATGATTCCTTACACAGGTTCCTGAACGCCGTTCTGATGTTAGCCAGCCTCGCATATGCCGCAGACGTTATTCTCTTTATGTGGGCTTCAGGAGACAGGTTTGGTGTGATATCAACTCATAGATCTTTCTCTCTGTCTGTTTCATTAAGTACTTCATCTCCTATTCTGTATCCTGTGTCTGGCCTCCTGTTTCCACTGCCTAGTTTCATTACTTTGCATTTACTCGGGTTGAACTTCAACAGCCATTTGTTGGACCATTCACTCAGTCTATCTAGGCCATCTTGTAGCCTCCTACTACCATACTCTGTTTCAATCCTCCTCATAATTTTTGCATCGTCGGCAAACATTGAGAGGAACGAATCTATACCCTCTGGGAGATCATTTACATATACCAGAAACAGTATAGGTCCAAGGACTGACCCCTGCGGGACTCCACTTGTAACGTCTCGCCAATCTGAGACCTCACTCCTCACACAGAGTCGTTGTCTCCTGTTGCTTAGGTACTCCTCTATCCACCGGAGTACCTTCCCTTTCACTCCAGCCTGCATCTCCAACTTTCGCACTAGCCTCTTGTGTGGCACTGTATCAAAGGCTTTCTGACAATCCAAAAATATGCAGTCTGCCCACCCTTCTCTTTCTTGCCTTATTTTTGTTGCCTGGTCGTAGAATTCAAGTAACCCTGTGAGGCAGGACCTGCCATCCCTGAACACATGTTGATGCTGTGTTACAAAGTTCCTTCGCTCCAGATGCTCCACTAGTTTTTTTCGCACAATCTTCTCCATCAGCTTGCATGGTATGCAGGTTAGGGACACTGGCCTGTAGTTCAGTGCCTCCTGTCTATCCCCTTTCTTGTATATCGGGACTACGTTAGCTGCTTTCCAAATATCTGGCAGTTTCCCTGTTGCCAGTGATTTGTTATACACTATGGAGAGTGGTAGGCACAGTTCTCTTGCTCCTTCCTTTAGAACCCAAGGGGAGATTCCATCTGGGCCTATAGCCTTTGTCACATCCAACTCTAGTAAACACTTCCATACTTCCCCGCTGGTAATCTCAAACTCGTCCAGTGGTTCCTGGTTAGCTATTCCCTCACTTACCCCTGGAATTTCTCCTTGCTCTAAGGTGAAGACCTCCTGGAATTTCTATTCAATTCCTCACACATTTCCTTGTCATTTGTAGTGAATCCTTCTGCCCCTATCCTTAATTTCATAACCTGTTCCTTTACTATTGTTTTTCTCCTGATGTGGCTATGCAACAATTTAGGCTGAGTCTTTGCCTTGCTTGCGATGTCATTTTCGTATTGTCTTTCTGCCTCTCTTCTCATCCTAACATATTCATTCCTGGCATTCTGGTATCTTTCTCTGCTCTCCAGTGTCCTGTTATTCCTATAGTTTCTCCATGCCCTTTTACTTTGCTGCTTAGCTAGCCTACATCTCTGATTAAACCATGGATTTCTCATTTTCATTTCTCTGTTTTCCTTTTGGACTGGGACAAACTTGTTTGGTGCGTCCTTGCACTTCTGCGTGATGTAATCCATTATATCTTGGGCCGTCTTTCCACTGAGCTCTGTTTCCCATGCTATATCTGTTAGGAATTTTCTTATTCCCTCATAGTTTCCCTTTCGGTATGCTAACCTTTTGGTTTCGGTATCCCTCCTCGAGTTCAATAACCCTTCTTCAATCAAGTACTCAAACACCAGTACACTGTGGTCGCTCATTCCTACTGGGTCCTCAAAACCGATTTCTCTTACGTCGGAGTCGTTCAGAGTGAAGACTAGCTCGAGTCTCGCTGGTTCGTCATTGTCTCTCATCCTTGTGGGTTCTCCGACATGCTGGGTTAAAAAGTTTCTTGTCACCACCTCCAATAGTTTGGCTCTCCACGTATCCTCGCCTTCATGCGGTTCCTTGTTCTCCCTGTCAATCCTTCCGTGATTGAAGTCGCCCATATTGAGCAGGTGGGATCTATTTCTACAGGCAGCAGAGGCTGCCCTCTCAATTATAGTGTTAACTGCCATGTTGTTGTTTACATACTCTTGACTGGGTCTTCTGTCATTTGGTGGAGGGTTGTATATTACTGCTACTACTATTCTTGGTCCTCCCATTGTTATGGTGCCTGCTATGTAGTCTCTGAACTCCTCACAGCCCGTGATGGCCATCTCCTTAAAACTCCATTCCTTTCTCATGAGAAGGGCCACTCCACCTTCCCTCTCTTTCCTTATTACTGTGTACTCCTGGGGAAACACGGCATTCGTTATGATTCCAGAGAGTTTTGTTTCAATGAGTCCGATTCCATCTGGGTTCACTTCTTGTGCTCTTTCCCTTAGTTCACTTGTCTTGCTTGTGATCCCATCTATGTTCGAGTACATCACGCTGAAACTGACTCTCTTCTGCTTCTCCTCTGGGGGGGGGGGGACCTTTGGAATCTGGGGTGAGTGGGAGCTGGGGGGACCTGGCACGGGGAGACTGGTGGAGGAGGGAGGGCTTGGGGGGTGGGGGAGATGGGGGTGGTGGGGGAGAGGGGGAGGGTAAGGGGGTGGGTAAAAGAGGGAGGGTAGGGGGGGAGAGTGAGAGGGAGAGGGTTGGGGGGAGAGTGAGAGGGGGAGGGTTAGGGGGGGAGTGAGAGAGGGAGGGTTGGGGAAGCATGGGGGGAGGAGAGGCTTTGATTGATAGGGGAGATGGGGGGCTTTGGGGGGGGGGGGGAGAAAAGGGTGGAGGGCTTGGGGGGTGTGGGGGAAAAAGGAGGGCGGAGGTGGGCGAGGAAGAGGGTAGGGTTTAGGGGAGTGGGGGAGAGGGGAAGACCTAGGTGGGGTGGAGGAGAGTGGGGGGCTTAGGGGGGCTGGGGAGAAGGGAGGGCTTGGGGGTGGGAGAGACGGGAAGGCATGTGGGAGAAGGGAGGGCTTGGGGGATGGGGGAGAAGGGAGGTCCTGGGGAGAGGGGTGAGTGGGAGGAGGGGGGTGAGTGGGAGGAGGGGGATGGGTGGGGGGAGGGTGCCCTAGGTGGGTACTTAGTGGGGAGCTGACAGGGGATGGGGCAGGTTGGGTGTCTGTTGGGTAGAATGTGGGGGTGGTGCCCCACTCCCTGTAGCTGTTGCAATGTTTGAGGAGGGTTCCCCACTCCCCTATGGGATTATAGGGTTTGGGGTTGTCGTACTCTGATTCCTTTCTCTCTCCCTGCGCTCCTTCCTCTGGTCTGCTGCCTGTATTCTCTCTTCCCTTGTCATATCCCTCTGCAGGAATACTTTTTTGAACTTCGGAACATTTGCTAGACCGTTCTTCCTTGCTAACAGTTCCTCTTTCGTGATTTCGCTCATGAATACCACCTTTATCATTCGGTCCCTGTCCTTTTTGAATTTGTGTGTGTGTGTGTGCGTGTGTGTGTGTGTGTGTGTGTGTGTGTGTGTGTGTGTGGTGTGTGTGTGTGTGTGTGTGTGTGTGTGTGTGTGTGTGTGTGTGTGTGTGTGTGTGTGTGTGTGTGTGTGTGTGTGTGTGTGTGTGTTTGTGTGTGAGTGTGTGTGTGTGTGTGTGTGTGTGTGTGTGTGTGTGTGTGTGTGTGTGTGTGTGTGTGTGTGTGTGTGTGTGTGTGTGTATTCACCACCTAGTTGTATTCACCAAGTTCTTCTTGCAGGGGTTGAGCTCTGCTCGTTCAGCCCGCCTCTCAACTGTCAATCAGTCAACTGTAACTACTAACTAACTATTAATTAATTAATCTTTACTAACTAACTAATGTGTACTCACCTATTTGTGTCTGCAGGATCGAGCATTGACTCTTGGATCCCGCCTTTCGAGCATCGGATGTTTACAGCAATGACTCCCGTCCTATTTCTCTATCATACCTAGTTTTAAAATTATGAATAGTATTTGCTTCCAAAACCTGTTCCTTAAATGCATTCCATTTTTCCACTACTCTCACGCTAAAGGAAAACTTCGTCATATCTCTCTCACTCATCTGAGTTCCAGCTTCCACCAATGTCTCCTCGTTCTGTTAGTATTCCGTGTAAACATTTCGCTTATGTCCACTCTGTCAATCCCCCTGAGTATTTTATACGTTCCTATCATGTCCCCCTCTCCTTTCTTTTTTCTTGTGTCGTAAGGCACAATTCCCTCAGGTGCTCCACACACCAAATCCCTCGTAGCTCTGGGATGAGTCTCGTTGCAAACCTCTGAACCTTTTCCAGTTTCCTTATATGCTTCTTCAGATGGGGTCTCCATGATGAGGCGGCATACTCTAAGACCGGCCTCACGTAGGCAGTGTAAAGCACCCTAAATGCCTCCTTACTTAGGTTTCTGAATGACGTTCTAACTTTTGCCAGTGTAGAGTACGCTGCTGTCGTTATCCAATTTATATGTGCTTCAGGAGATAGATTAGGTGTTACGTCCCCTGCCCAGGTCTCTTTCTCGCGTCGTCATCTGTCACAACTTTTCTCATCAACTTTACGTCATCCGCGAACATCGACATGTAGGACTCTACTCCTGTAAACATGTCTTATTAGAAATAGACATCGGTCCCAGCACCGATCCTTGAGGTACTCCGCTCGTTACTGTTCGCCAGTCCGACTTCTCGCCCCTTAACGTAACTCTTTGGCTCCTTCCTGTTAGGTAGTTCCTTATCCATGCTAGGACCTTTCCTCCCACCCCCGCCTGCCTCTCGAGTTTGAACAGCAGTCTCATGTGCGGTACTGATCAGAGGCTTTTTGGCAGTCAAGAAATATGCAGTCTGCCCAACCTTCTCTGTTCTGTCTTATCTTCGTTATTTTATCATAGAATTCCAAAAGGTTTGTTAGGCACGATTTCCCTTTCCAGAACCCAAGTTGAGGTTTGTTCACAAACCTAACGTTCTCCAGGTGTGCAACCAGTCGTAGCCTAATTATTCTTTCAAGTATTTTACAGGGGATGCTTGTCAGTGATACAGGTCAATAGTTAAGTGCCTCCTCCCTTTCGCCTTTCATGAAAATCGGTACGACATTTGCCTTCTTCCAGCAACTGGGCAATTCTTCCGACATAAGTGTGTGTACTCACCTTGTTGTAATCACCTAGTTGTGTTTGCGGGGGTTGAGCTCTGGATCTTTGGTCCCTCCTCTCAACCGTCAATCAACAGGTGTACAGATTCCTGAGCCTATTGGGCTCTATCATATCTACACTTGAAACTGTGTATGGAGTCAGCCTCCACCATATCACTTCCTAATGCATTCCATTTGTCAACCACTCTGACACTAAAAAAGTTCTTTCTAATATCTCTGTGGCTCATTTGGGCACTCAGTTTCCACCTGTGTCCCTTTGTGCGTGTGCCTTTTGTGTTAAATAGCCAGTCTTTATCTACCCTATATATTCCCTTCAGAATTTTGAAAGTGGTGATCATAATCCCCCCTAACTCTTCTGTCTTCCAGCGAAGTGAGGTTTAATTCCCGTAGTTTCTCCTCGTAGCTCATACCTCTCAGCTTGGGTACTAGTCTGGTGGCAAACCTTTGAACCTTTTCCAGTTTAGTCTTATCCTTGACTATATATGGACTCCATGCTGGGGATGCATACTCCAGGATTGGCCTGACATATGTGGTATACAAAGTTCTGAATGATTCTTTACACAAGTTTCTGAATGCCGTTCGTATGTTGGCCAGCCTGGCATATGCCGCTGATGGGATCCTCTTAATTTGGGCTGCAGGAGACAGGTCTGGCGTGATATCAATTCCCAAGTCTTTTTCTTTCTCTGACTCCTGAAGAATTTCCTCTCCCAGATGATACCTTGTATCTGGCGTCCTGCTCCTTACACCTGTCTGCATTACATTACATTTGGTTGGGTTAAACTCTAACAACCATTTGTTAGACCATTCCTTCAGTTTGTCTAGGTCTTCTTAAAGCCTCAAACAGTCCTCTTCTGTCTTAATCCTTCTCATAATTTTGGCATCGTCCGCAAACATTGAGAGAAATGAATCTATACCCTCCGGGAGATCATTTACATATATCAGAAATAAGATAGGACCGAGTACAGAGCCCTGTGGGACTCCACTGGTGACTTCACGTCAATCGGAGGTCTCTCCCCTCACCGTAACTCTTCGCTTCCTATTGCTTAGGTACTCCCTTATCCACTGGAGCTCCTTACCAGCTACACCTGCCTGTCTCTCCAGCTTATGTACCAGCCTCTTATGCGGTACTGTGTCAAAGGGTTTCCGACAATCCAAGAAAATGCAGTCCGCCCAGCCCGTGTGTGTGAGTGTATGTGTGCGTGTGTGTGTGCGTGTGTGTTTTTGAGAAAGAGTTCCTATTTGTATGTCATTGTTTTAAAGTGTATTCCAGTTATTGTATTTGTACGTGTTTGTGTGATTGCATGTGTGAACATGTTGGGAATTCGAGACAAGTATAACGGTATCGATATATGAACACACTTGAGTGTTCTTGTAAATAGATTTAAGAGCTGTAGATTAGTGCAGTGAATGTAAATGTTTGCATGACTGAGGGAGTGCGTGCAATTCAACCGAGCCAAAAGCATTCCGAGCTTCACCAACATCCTGTTGCACACGCTCTGCGTTCAAATTTATGATGTCTTCTGATAGAGACACAAGCCAGACAGAACCGGTTCCAATACGTTAACCAGAATGGATTTAGTGATCACAACTGATCTTGAGGCTAGTCTTCTATCCAGTCCTTCGACTAGTCAGTCTCTGAGAGGGTATTCAATTCAGTCATATTCATGGACAGTACAAGCGGATGCAAGACTTTCCTATCCAAATGCGTAGACGATAAAAAAGATGACGTAAATGGCAGTTTAATGGGTTATCCACATGCGAAGATTTTTGTCTCAAGCCGGATGAGAAAAGCCATTTTTGTCAAGATCATAAAAGCCATGTCCGTCATTTTTCTCAAGTTCTGTGATTCGAATTAACATTATCCCTTTACAAGACAAATTATAAGGAAATATATTTCAGATTTTGTTTCAGTTTTCTTTCTCTTTCTTGCTTAGTGTATGGAAAGAAAACATTTATCCAAGTATTTATATTTATCCCATATTATCCAAGTTTCACGAAGGATGGTGGAAGGGCCGCTCTGGTGCCTTCATCCCTGCAGACGCTGGCAAGTGAGTCACATGTCAATAATGTGCCAGCTGGCGGTGCCTGCAGGAAGCACCAAGTCACAAATTAGACGTGCAGGAAATCCAATTTGTGTATGGCCAGTAAAAGATGCGATAGATTAAGGACTTTCTGGCAACGCAAGTAGAAACTGTTTTGATGTATGTAGTTTTGGGTTAAATACAATATTTTGTATAATTATTCTAGGTAAAAAAATCCATAATAATAATAATAATAATCTTTATGTAATTATTATTATTATTATTATTATTATCATCATCATTATTGTTATAATACTATTATTGAGAAACTTTGCAAACACCCTGCTTGAATGAAGGCGAAGAAAGGGCTCATTACATATGTACAAATATTATTAAATTAAAGCAAATTATCGCAAGTACCAACATTCTTTGTCATGGTACTGTAAACAACATTCACTGTTTACAGGTTCTTGATAGAGGATGTAAGTTGATACAAAAACTCGGTTTAATAATACATTTACACACACGCACACACATACACACACACACACACACACACACACACACACACACACACACACACACACACAGGGGCCTCGTAGCCTGGTGGATAGCGCGCAGGATTCGTAATTCTGTGGCGCGGGTTCGATTCCCGCACGAGGCAGAAACAAATGGGCAAAGTTTCTTTAACCCTGAATGCCCTTGATACCTAGCAGTAAATAGGTACCTGGGAGTTAGTCAGCTGTCACGGGCTGCTTCCTGGGGTGTGTGTGTGTGTGTGGTGTGGAAAAAAAAAAGTAGTTAGTAAACAGTTGATTGACAGTTGAGAGGCGGGCCGAAAGAGCAAAGCTCAACCCCCGTAAAAACACAACTAGTAAACACACACACACACACACACACACACACACACACACACACACACACACACACACACACATACACACACACAACTTACAACTTACAACTTATCAAGGATAGTATCTTATCAAGGAAAGTATCTCTGCTCTGCGTATCAACTTACAACTTAATCAAGGATAGTAGTAGCAGTAATATATAATCCTCCACCAAATGACAGAAGACCCAGTCAAGAGTACGAAAGCAACAACATGGCAGTTAACACTATAATTGAGAGGGCAGCCTCTTCTGCCTGTAGAAATAGATCCCACCTGCTCATCATGGGGGACTTCAATCACGGCAGGATTGATTGGGAGAACAAGGAACCGCATGGAGGCGAGGATACGTGGAGACCCAAACTACTGGAGGTGGTGACTAGAAACTTCTTAACCCAGCATGTCAGTGAACCCACAAGGATGAGAGGAAATGATGAACCAGCGAGACTCGACCTGGTTTTCACCCTGAACGACTCTGACATAAGAGAAATCAGTTTTGAGGACCCAGTAGGAATGAGCGACCACAGTGTATTGGTGTTTGAGTACCTGATTGAAGAAGGGTTATTGAACTCGAGAAGGGATACCGAAACCAAAAGGTTAGCATACCGAAAGGGAAACTATGAGGAGATAAGAAAATGCCTTGCAGATATAGCATGGGAAACAGAGCTCAGGGAAAAGACGGTCCAAGATATGATGGAATACATCACGCAAAAATGCAAGGATGCAGCAAACAAGTTTGTCCCAGTCCAAAAGGAAAACAGTGAAATGAAGATGAGAAACCCATGGTTTAATCAGAGCTGTAGGCTAGCTAAGCAGCAAAGTAAAAGGGCATGGAGAAACTATAGGAATAACAGGACACTGGAGAGCAGAGAAAGATACCAGAATGCCAGGAATGAATATGTTAGGATGAGAAGAGAGGCAGAAAGACAATACGAAAATAACATCGCAAGCAAGGCAAAGACTCAGCCTAAATTGCTGCATAGCCACATCAGGAGAAAAACAACAGTAAAGGAACAGGTTATGAAATTAAGGTTAGGGGCAGAAGGATTCACTACAAACGACAAGGAAGTGTGTGAGGAACTGAATAAGAAATTCCAAGAGGTCTTCACCTTAGAGCAAGGAGAAATCACAGAGATAAGAGAGGGAATAGCTAACCAGGAACCACTGGAAGAGTTTGAGATTACCAGCGGGGAAGTAAGGAAGTGTTTACTAGAATTGGATGTGACAAAGGCTATAGGCCCAGATGGAATCTCCCCTTGGATACTAAAGGAAGGAGCAGAAGAACTGTGCCTCCCGCTCTCCATGGTGTATAACAAATCACTGGCAACAGGGGAACTGCCAGAAATTTGGAAAGCAGCTAACGTAGTCCCGATATACAAGAAAGGGGATAGACAGGAGGCACTGAATTACAGACCAGTGTCCCTAACCTGCATACCATGCAAGATGATGGAGAAGATTGTGCGAAGAAAGCTAGTGGAGCACCTGGAGCGAAAGAACTTTGTAACACAGCATCAACATGGATTCAGGGATGGCAGGTCCTGCCTCACAGGGTTACTTGAATTCTACGACCAGGCAACAAGAATAAGGCAAGAAAGAGAAGGGTGGGCAGACTGCATATTTTTGGATTGTCAGAAAGCCTTTGACACAGTGCCACACAAGAGGCTAGTGAAAAAACTGGAGATGCAGGCTGGAGTGAAAGGGAAGGTACTCCGTTGGATACAGGAGTACCTAAGTAACAGGAGACAACGAGTCAGTGTGAGGGGTGAGGTCTCAGATTGGCGAGACGTTACGAGTGGAGTACCGCAGGGGTCAGTCCTTGGACCTATACTGTTTCTGATATATGTAAATGATCTTCCAGAGGGTATAGAATCGTTTCTCTCAATGTTTGCCGATGATGCAAAAATTATGAGGAGGATTGAAACTGAGGACGATAGTAGGAGGCTACAAGATGACCTAGACAGACTGAGTGAATGGTCCAACAAATGGCTGTTGAAGTTCAACCCGAGTAAATGCAAAGTAATGAAACTAGGAGGTGGAAATAGGAGGCCAAACACAGGATACAGAATAGGAGATGAAGTACTTAATGAAACGAACAGAGAGAAAGATCTAGGAGTTGATATCACACCAAACCTGTCTCCTGAAGCCCACATAAAAAGAATAACGTCTGCGGCATATGCGAGGCTGGCTAACATCAGAACAGCGTTCAGGAACCTGTGTAAGGAATCATTCAGAATCTTGTACACCACATATGTAAGACCAATCCTGGAGTATGCGGCCCCAGCATGGAGCCCGTACCTTGTCAAGCACAAGATGAAGCTGGAAAAAGTCCAAAGGTATGCCACTAGACTAGTCCCAGAACTAAGAGGCATGAGTTACGAGGAAAGGCTGCGGGAAATGCACCTTACGACACTGGAAGACAGAAGAGTAATGGGAGACATGATCACAACCTACAAAATCCTCAGAGGAATCGACCGGGTAAACAAGGATAAACTATTCAACACTGGTGGGACGCGAACAAGGAGACACAGGTGGAAACTGAGTACCCACATGAGCCACAGAGACGTTAGAAGGAACTTTTTCAGTGTCAGAGTAGTTAACGGATGGAATGCATTAGGCAGTGATGTGGTGGAGGCTGACTCCATACACAGTTTTAAATGTAGATATGATAGAGCCCAGTAGGCTCAGGAATCTGTACACCAGTAGATTGACAGTTGAGAGGCGGGACCAAAGAGCCAAAGCTCAACCCCCGCAAGCACAAATAGGTGAGTACACAGACACACACACACACACACACACACACACACACCTAAGGGGCCTCGTAGCCTGGTGGATAGCGCGCAGGATTCGTAATTCTGTGGCGCGGATTCGATTCCCGCACGAGGCAGAAACAAATGGGCAAAGTTTCTTTCACCCTAAGTGCCCCTGTTACCTAGCAGTAAATAGGTACCTGGGAGTTAGTCAGCTGTCACGGGCTGCTTCCTGGGGTGTGTGTGTGTGTGTGGTGTGTGTGTGGAAAAAAAAAAAGAAAAAAAAAAAAGAAGTTAGTAAACAGTTGTTTGACAGTTGAGAGGCGGGCCGAAAGAGCAAAGCTCAACCCCTGCAAAAACACAACTAGTAAACACACACACACACACACACACACACACACACACACATATATATATATATATATATATATATATATATATATATATATATATATATATATATATATATATATATATATATATAACTAAACAGAGTTTAAACAGCTTCGATTTTATACCTGAATTTGGGTGAGGTGTTACAACAGTTTTGGATGAGGTGAAAACAAACTTTCAACACAAGACAGAACACGAAACAATGGGTATAATATTTTGTAAGTTAAAGGGAAGAATGGAAGTAACTGCAAAGGGCCTATTGGCCAATATTTCTTGATGCTTCTATATTGGTGCGGAGTCTTGAAGTGGGTAGAATATTGTTACGGACCCGAGTCCATCGTAGGAGCACAGAGTAGTGACGACAACGCCATCTGTGAGTCCGCTCCCGTAACCCCCTCCAAATGGACGACGCCATCTAGTGATGACGAGAGACGCCGGCAATACGTGCTGGATTCCCGTCTTAATTGGCTCGTGGAATAGCCGCTGCTGACCTCTGGTGAGGTGGCGTTTAGACAGCAACGCCATCTATGGAGTGAAGAGGTGGACGTCTGTGTCTAAGCTTGTAAGCGAGGTACCTAGAGCGTCCCAGTATTAATGGCGTATCTGATTGCAGAGTCGACCTGGGACTGCTGTGTTGGACGATGGGACAGTCTACCCAAGGCAGCCAAGGTCTCTTCACGAGTCTGCTTTGAAGAAGCTGTGAGCCATGCCTGGACGAACTCTGTTGAGAGTAATAGCCTGCCTGAGGAGTGGCAGTGTCGGGAATCGCCTTATCCGGGACTGGCTGGTGGAAGAGACTAGCCACTGTGGTGCTTAGTGAGGAGAGTGATCAGCGGGTCACACGAGGCTCCTGCCTAGGGCTCGCAACCCTAGTATCGGTCGTGGAGCGGCCTACACAGCGGAGCTGATCGGTACCTGCCAGCTACAAGCTAGATTGTGGTTGAAGGCCTCCACGACGAAGCACCCAGTGGGACTGTGATTTGGCTGGCCTGTGGCCAGGGTAGATTCGTCAGAGAGTAATAGTGGATTCATCGTGGGCCACGGAAGAAGGAACCAGGGCTACCCAGAGTGAGCATCGTTGAGCATCCAGTGTCTTCAGAGGAAGACGCAACTGTACATAAGTGTAGAAATAATCCTCGCGTGCGACTGTTATTTATTTATATATGGTGGTGGTAAATATATCAGAAAAACTGGAACATTTGTATCCCTCCCCCTTTAATTTAACTTGCGTTATGGAACACACCCCTTGAAAGCCACTACTAACTTGGGGCCGGATTCCCAAACTCTACTACCATCAGAGAAGAACCCGGTTGCGTCCCAGTAGGGCCGTAACAAATATATTGGGCATTAATTGGCTGTTGATTGCTGGTGTTGACTTCTTAATGTGTAGTGCCTCGCAGATATCTAGCCGCCTGCTATCGCTGTATCTATCGATGATTTCTGTGTTTTTTATTAAGACTTCTCTGGTGATGGTCTGGTTGTGGGAAGAGATTATATGTTCCTTAAGGGAGCCCTGTTGCTTATGCATACCTTGAGGTTACCTTGAGGTAACCTCAAGGTAACCATAATCCCCCCTAACCCTGAATAACCATAATCCCCCCCTAACCCTTAATTTCCCTGAATTAATATATTTTCTCTAATTTTTTTCTTATGAAATGATAAAGCTTCCCATTTCATTATGTATGAGATCAATTTTTTTTATTGGAGGTAATATTAACGTAGATATATGACCGAACCTAACCAACCCTACCTAACCTAACCTAACCTATCTTTATAGGTTAGATTAGGTTAGGTAACCGAAAAAGTTAGGTTAGGTTAGGTAAGTTAGGTAGTCGAAAAACAATTAATTAATGAAAACTTGGCTTATTAGGCAAATCGGGCCTTGCATAGTAGGCTGAGAAGTGCGTTCTGGCTACTAGGTACGATATATATATATATATATATATATATATATATATATATATATGTCGTACCTAGTAGCCAGAACTCACTTCTCAGCCTACTATTCAAGGCCCGATTTGCCTAATAAGCCAAGTTTTCCTGAATTAATATATTTACTATAATTTTTTTCTTATGAAATGATAAAGCAACCCTTTTCTCTATGTATGAGGTCAATTTTTTTTTATTGGAGTTAAAATTAACGTAAATATATGACCGAACCTAACCAACCCTACCTAACCTAACCTAACCTATATTTATAGGTAAGGTTAGGTTAGGTAGCCAAAAAAAGCTAGGTTAGGTTAGGTTAGGTAGGTTAGGTAGACGAAAAAACATTAATTCATGAAAACTTGGCTTATTAGGCAAATCGGGCCTTGAATAGTAGGCTGAGAAGTGCGTTCTGGCTATTAGGTACGACATATATATATATATGCAGAATAACCACATGTGAAAAATAGAAAATGCTTAAATGCTTGATTCTACTTTGCTCTGATGAAGGCGAATTAGCCGAAAACGCGTTAAGCGTTTTCTATTTTTCACATGTGGTTATTCTGCATACTTGGATCAGTGTTTTTGTGATCATTGTTGCATGTATATGTATATATATATATATATATATATATATATATATATATATATATATATATATATATATATATATATATATATATATATATGTCGTACCTAGTAGCCAGAACTCACTTCTCAGCCTACTATGCGAGGCCCGATTTGCCTAATAAGCCAAGTTTTACTGAATTAATATATTTTCTCTAATTTTTTTCTTATGAAATGATAAAGCTACCCATTTCATTATGTATGAGGTCAATTTTTTTTATTGGAGTTAAAATTAACGTAGATATATGACCGAACCTAACCAACCCTACCTAACCTAACCTAACCTATCTCTATAGGTTAGGTTAGGTTAGGTAGCCGAAAACGTTAGGTTAGGTTAGGTTAGGTAGGTTAGGTTGTCGAAAAAACATTAATTCATGAAAACTAGGCTTATTAGGCAAATCAGGCCTTGCATAGTAGGCTGAGAAGTGAGTTCTGGCTAATAGGTACGACATATATATATATATATATATATATATATATATATATATATATATATATATATATATATATATATATATATATATATATATATAATGTAAATAGGGACAAGAGGCAGTGTACTGTCACGGTTCAGCCCTTTCGTCCTTATGTAGTTAGGGTTATTCCTGCGGGTCTTCTTCCCCTGTACCTGGGCGTCACTGCTCGCCCTGGGAGCCCCCAGTCTACCAAGGGCAGAGGCACTACCTATGGCCCAGACTTGCACCCGTAGCGAGTGAGGAAATCCAACTTTACCTCTGTTACTCTCGGTTGAACTTGCTCGCCGTGACACTGGGAAAATACAAAGGTAAATCCTGACCTCTTTACTTTCTCATTCATTCAAGGTCGCCAGCTGGGTTTTTGTATTCGTGTCCCAGCAACACTTCTCATTGGTCTTATTCATTGTCACTAACCAAGAACTCAATGTCAGGTGCAATTTAGTGCGATATAAAGGACCTACTCAAATAGCCCTAGAGATGAAGGCTCACTCAAACGCAGTATTAAAATCGATGATAAGTTTACTGAAGAAAAATACATTGGATCCGCGCAATGAATAATATACGTGGAACTGTCAGACAGTGGCAACACTCCTCACGCGCCTCTGGCAACACTGTCACCTTGACGATTCAATAGCCCGCTCCTGGCCTCTTCAACCCAGCCACTTCCTCTTGACGATTCAATAGCCCGCTCCTGGCCTCTTCAACCCAGCCACTTCCTCTTGCTGCCCAAAATGTCACAGTGCCCACACATATAAATATTTATTCATACATACATGAGTAACCTGGCTCCTAGCCTAACTCTACCACACAGGTAGTGGTAATAAAGACAATGATCACGACATGAATGATACTCTAGCTCACCTAGACCAACGGGTAATGGGAGGGAAATTATCTACTTTAATTCTCTCTGCTACAAAGTCGACATATCTTCTGGCGAGGGTCGCTGAGGTCCTCGGTCCTCCGTTGATCAGGGTCCTGTACACTCAACATCCTCAATAGACTTGTAGATGCACGTCCTCGCACTACTCTTTTTTTTTTTTTTTTTTTTTTTTAGATATATACAAGAGTTGTTACATTCTTGTACAGCCACTAGTACGTATAGCGTTTCGGGCAAGTCCCTGGAATACGATCCCCTGCCGCGAAGAATCGTTGTTACAACCAAGTACACATTTTACTGTTGAGTTAAACAGAGGCTAAAGTTAAGGATTTGCGCCCAGTAAATCCTCCCCGGCCAGGATACGAACCCATGACAAAGCGCTCGCTGAATGCCAGGCGAGTGTCTTACTACTACACCACGGAGACTACTCACTTTCTGCAGGCAGGTCATCCTTCTCCTGAGGTACTGGAGACGGGCTCCAGTGCACGTCGAGTTCCTCCTCCCACACTGGAACTGTAGACAAACTTGCAATCTGGTTCAGTGTCCCCTTCTCAATCTTCCAGTGGACTTGAACCCGCCGCAGTAGCTCGCCTGATGCGGTTTGAACGTGGCCCACAGGGGCGTCCACACGACCTGCCCAACGTTTACCTCCACCGCAGACTATCAGTAAAAGAGCTCTTGGCGCTCTAACACCAGCCCAGCCTTGCTTCCATGTACTCTACAGGAGTCAGATAATCTCCCACGATGTCTGCGGCATCAATGCGGCTGCTTGGGTCTACTGGTTGGGGCTCCCTTGCCTCCAAATCGGGAGCTCATTCGAGCGTTTCCGCTCTCGACGATGGGCCGTGACACACTGAGCGCCGCCGGGCACCGGCCACCTCGAGTCCCTGCCTTGTGATGTCACACCGCCTGAGGGCTCCTCGCCATTGGTCAATCTCAACACGTGACCCTACCTGGCCAATCAGCACACGGCTGGCGTCACGCTCCTTAGGCGGGAAGCTGAATGCCTCGGCGCCATCTTGCAACACAAAAGGGCGTAAGCCACTTGTAAAAACCAAACTAAATCAGCAAATTCATTGCCAACACGATAACTTTCTATACCTTTATATATATCAAAATGTTTCCTGAGCATCAGAGAACGTGCAGGTTGCAGAGATATGACTCTTCATGGCGGCATAGGAAAGATATAGGGGGGGGGGGCACCGTCGCAGTACCTACAGTGAATAGGGAACAACCTCCCAGAAACAAGTACAATTTCCAATAATAGATAGACTAGCCCCAGAGGCACACACAAATAGACATACTCTTCACTGGCCAAAGTAAGACTTCCCTTCAAAAGACTCAATAAGACGGTCCTCAGATCATTCAGCATGTGTGGGGGCAATTAGCGCCGCCTTATAGTCAATCCTCCAGCCTCACAAGCACATTTGGAATCTTTGAGAGATCTAAAGATTTGGTTCGAAGCTCTTACCAAAACCCTTTTGAAAATGTTTATAATAAACACCAATATAACAAAAGGCATCAGTGAAAGACTTAGACGAAGGACAATGATGTAAGAAAGTGGGAGTGAGTAATTCCTAACATCTAGGAATCTCTCTGAAGTGTTTCCACGAACATGTGATCATACATGTGTAACCTGTGTCTGTGTCTATAAATGAATCCAACGAAGCTTTGAAAACAAAAACAAAATTATTATTCAACATCTTATATACCGCTGCGATCCTTGTCATAAACCACTGGACAGTGGTGTTGTGTGACTCCGTCCAGCTGTTCACTGTAAAACTCCCGGATGGTAATCGTACTGAACTAGTGTTTAGCTTTCACTGTTAAAGACATTAGCAGCCACGTGCGAGTCTCTCTCGAGCGCTAATGGCCCTTAAGTCATAAAGTTTCCCTCTCTTGTAAAGAGGATTTATTAGCTATAAATACATTGCTTATTGCACTTATTTTCATAAATTATAAAATGGTGGCAATGTCTGATAATTAGGAAGCGACTGTAAACAAATAAATATATATAAATTATTATCCAGTTGGAGCTATATTAGAATGGT